>NW_022300975.1:1528630-1697010 GCF_002776525.5 Piliocolobus tephrosceles
CACAAGAAGAGAAAACCAAACACCGCATGTTCTCACTCATAGGTGGGAACTGAACAATGAGATCACTTGGACTCGGGAAGGGGAACATCACACACTGGGGCCTATCATGGGGAGGGGGGAGGGGGGAGGGATTGCCTTGGGAGTTATACCTGATATAAATGATGAATTGATGGGTGCTGACGAGTTGATGGGTGCAGCACACCAACATGGCACAGATATACATATGTAACAAACCTGCATGTTATGTACATGTACCCTAGAACTTAAAGTATAATAAAAAAAAAAAAAAAAAAAAACTCAAAAGCCTATACAGGGGCTAGTGGTTTGGTTGCTGAAACAGCTGGGTGAAATACCACAGGGAACAGTAAATATTCTGGTAAATGGAATATAAAGGTCCTGTTTAAAGGGAACAGCTGCTTTTTTCTTCAGCCTTAAAAAGAAGTAGATTCTGTCATTTGTGACAACATGGATGAACCTGGAGGACATCATACTAAGTGAAATAAGCCAGACCCAGAAAAGCAAATACTGCATGATTTCACTTATATTGTGAGAATATAAAACAGTTGAACTTATAAAAGCAGAGTAGAATGGTGGCTGCCAGGGATGGGGAATGGGGAAAATAGAGAGATGTTGCTCAAAGGGTACAAAGGTTCAGTTACACAGAATAAATAAGTTCTGGAGATCTAATGTATGGCACTAAACTATAGTTAATAATACTGCATTGTAAAGTTGTCCCTCCATATCCATGGAAATTGATTCCAGGACCTCCTGTGCATACCAAGATCAAGAATGTTCATGTCCCTGATATAGAATGGCATAATATTTGCATATAACTTATGCACACCCTCACATATACTTAAATAATCTCTAGATTCCTTATAATACTTAATACAATGTAAATGCTATGTGTATTAGTCTGTTCTGACACTGCTAATAAAGACATGCCCGAGACTGGGAAGTTTATAAAGAAAGTAGTTTAATGTACTCACAGTTCCACATGGTGGCGGAGGCCTCACAATCATGGCAGAAGGTGAATGAGGAGCAAAGTTACATCTTACATGGTGGCAGGCAAGAGAGCTTATGCAGGGGAACTCCCTTGTTTATAAAACCATCAGATCTCATGAGACTTATTCACTACCATAAGAACAGTATGGGGGAAACTGCCCCCATGATTCAATTATCTCCACCTGGTCCGACTTGACATGTGGGGATTATTACAATTCAAGTTGAGATTTGGGTGGGGGCACAGCCAAACCATATCACTATGTAAAGAGTTTTTATATGCTATATTTTAGGGAATAACAAGAAAAAAAGTCTGTACATGTTCACTACAGATGCAATTTTTTTTCTGAATATTTTTTACCCATGGTTTATTGACTCCACAAATGCAGAACCCATTTGCTAAGATCTGATCTTGAGTGTTCTTACCACAAAAAAAAAAAAAAAATCATAACTATGTGATTAGTATGTTAATTATCTTTATTGTGGTTATCATTTTACAATGTATGCATATATAAAAACATCACATTGTACACTTAAAACATTCACAATTTTTATTCCTTAAGTATACCTCAATAAGGATGGAAAATAAATAAACCTATAAAAGGAGCAGCTGCTATTTTTCTCTAACCAGTTGCTACTATCTAGATAACTGAACGTAATCTTACAAAACTTTCTATTTTTGGAGAGAAAGCAAGATCAATTACAAATTACTTTCTGAATTTGTATATATTTGCAACTGTTGAAGAACATTTAATTATGTAAGAAAAAATTTCTGGTCTGAATTTGGACTCTGAGTCCTCAGTTTACAGCATATTCTATACAGAGTTACACAGAAAGTCAGATCATAACCAGATATTTACTTACCTATGACAGAATCAGAACAAGAGGAGTAATGATTGTCTAAAGTCACTAGTCTAATAAAGTCCCAAGTAGCATTTCCACTAGAGATAGTGTTGCCAATGAGGATCAGAAATATGGTAAGTTCACTTAATCTATTCCCTGCATCTGTTTCCAAACCAAGAATGGCTTTGCCTTTGGCTGAGAGATACTTGTGATCCAACAGTTGCGATTCCATTTTTCCAGTACTGTATATATAACTATGTCCAAAATTTTCTCAACAACTCTCCATTCTTTCTATGCCTCAAGGATGACCAATCCCATTCTGATTTTTTAAAATATCTTTTATAGATATTTTCATACATTCTTTTTTGTTAATGAGAGATTGGTTGGCCTGGGAACAGTCCTGTCTCCTCCAAGCAAATTTGAATTTGCCTGCTCAGATCCTTCCTGTGGTGATCTTATATTTAACTTTTGAGTGTGGAATCTTATCTTCTTCACGTCCAAGTTCTTGGGGGATTTAACATCAATGTGGCCTCTAATTCTGACCTATATTAAGACTAGCTCATGGCACAAAGTCCTCAAGGTCATGGAGTGGCATGTATTTCCAGATGCAATAAACACATACATAAATAGGTTAAAGGTTGGTCTTTTTCTAAAATACCAAACCAGTTGCTGAACTAGGTAGCATTTATAGTATCCTGTGTTCTCTGTTCTAGGTCTTAATGAGTGCCAGCAACCTGCCATTTGCCCAGAAGGAGTTGAGAAGATCCTTGTACTGTTCTTTAAAAAAAAAAAAAAAAAAAAAAAAAAAAAAACTGTGGTTCAAAATAGGTATATATATTTATGGCGTGCAAGGGATATTTGGATACAGGCGTGCAATGCGAAATAAGCACATCATGGGGAATGGGGTATCCAACCTCTCAAGCATTTTTCCTTTGAGTTACAAACAATCCAATTACACTCTTTAAGTTATTTTAAAATATACAGTTAAGTTATTATTGACTATAGTCACCCTGTTGTGCTATCAAATAGTAGGTCTTATTCATTCTTTCTATTTTTTTGTACCCATTAAACATCCCCACCTCTCCCACAGTCATCTACTACAATTTGTATTGTTCTTAGCAATCAGGGTACACTACAACCAGATATCAGGCACTCTAATTACCACCTCAGTGCTTCCTCATCCTTCACACACAAAGTGCATATGACAGAGGGAACAAAGCATTGGATTTTCACAAATAACCAATCACGTTTCCCCATGGGATCTTGAGTTGATGGGGCCATGGTTGTGGCACTGCTTTTAGCCAGTTCTGTGGGGCTGGTGGCAATGCAATCTCAATATTCTTCTTGCTTAGCATCCCACCTAGGTTACCAGGGAGCTTGCCAAGAAGGCCACTTGCTGGACAGCAGCTCTAGGTTTCCCATCCATGACTCCGGAGGCAATAAGAGTCAAACAAGTAAGTAGGTGGTTTCTTAGTTGCTGTTTAATAAAGCTCCAATAATCTTTTACATATGATCTGTTTGTACCAGTAGTGGTCACCACTTCCCATTACCTAAGAACTATACATAGCCTTCCTTCTTTCACGCTTACCCTGTACACTATACAAAGAGGCAATGTGGTAAAGTAATAAAAAGTATGGGTTCTAGAACAAGATTGACTTCACAGTTTGCTCTGCTACCTAGCAGGCTCATGCCTCAATTTCCTCACTTGTAAAATAGAAATTAACATAGAACTTATTTCATACATCTTTGAAACTATTAAGTGAGTTAATGCTAGACACTTAGAATAGTGCCTGGCATATTATCAGCACTATATAAATTTTATTTAGCTATTATTTTTATTATCACCTACATTATCATCACCATGACTGTGCCTTCATTAATTTTTTCTGATAATTCTGCTCACTGTCCCCATAATTTCATATATGTTTGTCAAACACATGTCCCAACTTCTGGTTTGGAAAATATGTTCATCATAAAGAAAATATATTTTTAAAACAATGCTGCTGTTCAATTTTCCTAAACTTAAATGCCAGCTGTAGAGTGCCCTAGCAGGAAACACCTCCTGATGTCTTCTAGTCCCTTGTACTCTGTTCTCCTTCTGTGTCTTGGTCCATAAAGGGCTAATTTCTTTAGATTCTTTAGCTCAAAATCAAGTCTCAAATGTCAAACAGTAAATGTGTTTTCCTTTTTTAATCACAAAAGGATATTTAGCATGCTAATTCAAGATTCTTTCCATCTAGACCATATACTCTTCTCAATGAGGCTTTTTAAACACTAGTGTAATTTTCATTTTGACTCTGCTCAGGATAATTAAGAGTTTTAGTCATTTAAAATAATTTCCAGAAAAACTCCTTGTAGTAGAGATCATTGCTATATTAGTGTAATAAGTTAGTCTACCTAGTAAGTCACATGTGACTCACTACTTTTCACATGTTGTTTTCATTAGTCAAGATATTGAGAGAAAAAGACATAAGTCTTGTGACAGAGGTGACATTTTCAGTTATCCATTACTGTGTAATAAACCACCTCAAAATTTAGTGACTTGTACCAACAGCCATGTATCTTTTATGTTTCTGTCGGATTTACTGGGATCAGTTGGGTGGTTCTTCCGCTCCATAGGATATCAGCTGGGTCTCCGGCCAAGTTATATAGGGCTTTAACTGCACTGGAACATCCAAGATGGTTCCCTCTCAGGCTGGCAGTTGATACTGGCTGTCCACTGGGAGAAACTCTGGGGCTGTAGAACAAAGCATCTCAGGGCTCATGGTGCTTAGAGCATGGCAGCTGGGTTTTGAGGAGTATCACAAAAGTGACTCCTCCAACAGGAAAAAAGTGGAAGCCGTTAGTTATTCTGAGGCCTGAACTCAGAAGTCTCAGAATATTCTATTAGTCAAAGCAGTCATAGAAGTAGCCCAAATTCAAAGGGAAGGGGTATACTCCATCTCTTCCTGTGAGGACTGGACTACAGTACAGGAAGGAGAAGAACTGCAGGAGCTACCTTTGGAAACTGGCTACCACCATAACCAAATACTTCCTCTTTTTTACAGGTTTCTTCTGCCTGCTGATGGACAACAAATGGATTAAAGGAGTCATTCAAAAGACAGAACAGGCCGAGCTCATGCCTGTAATCCCAGCACTTTGGGAGGCTGAGGTGGGCAGATCACTTGAGATCAGGAGTTCGAGAGCACCCTGGCCAATGTGATGAAACACTGGCTCTACTGAAAATTCAAAAATTAGGTGGGTGTAGGGGCACGTGCCTGTAATCCCAGCTACTCGGTAGGCTGAGGCACAAGAATCACTTGAATCCGGGAGGTGGAGGTTGCAGTGAGCCAAGATCACACCACTGCACTCCAGCCTGGGTGCTGGAGTGAGACTGTCTCAAAAAACAAAAAAGTAAAAATAAAAAGAACAGATTATGATTAATGTCTTTAAATGTTGTTGAAACACAGTAAAAAGAAATATGATCTTGGAATCAGAACACTAGAGTTCTCAATCAGGCTCTATGATTTATAAGCTAATGTAACCCAGAACAACTAACCTAAAGTGAATATCAAAGACTATTCTCTAACAAGATAAGTCTGAGGAAAAATAGGCAAAGACACGCTTTGTGAAGGAAAGTAAAATAACTGTTACAGTCAACATGAAACTTTCTAAGGAAAAAAAAAATTTATCAGATTTAAAAAAACAAATGCAGTTTGTCAATATTGTCCCAGTATACTATCAGGCTTCTCTAATAGTTGACATAACCGTAACCACAAAATATATAAGCTATATTGCCATGCAAGGCTAAAGACAAAAGTCAACCAGGATGGAGTGAGGAACTGGGAAGCAGAAAAGAGGCAGAGGTAAAGAGAATAGCACAGTTCTTCTGGCCTGTTTTCTTATCCAGATTTTCTGAATTAAAAAGCAATTTTAAATTAGAATTCTTCAACCCTAGTTCTATACTAAAACTGCCTATGGAACTTGAGAAGGCATAAGTTCATCTTGTGCATCCTATTCCTCCTATCTGTAACACATTTTACTCTTGATAAATTTCAATTCATCCTTTAAGTCTCAGTTCAGAAATCATCTTCTACAAGAAGGCTTCCTGGAAATCCCCACAGCCCAGGCTAGATTTTTGTATCCCTCTTTTGTGTTCTCATAAATTACCCCATTTCAAATGTGTTCAATTTTCTTGTTTCTCTTCCTCAATATACTGTAAACTCCTTGGAAGCTAATGAATTCCCAAGCCTGGCACAGTGCCACCACAAAGACAGACACACAAAAGGAAGGAGAGGGAGGGAAGGAAGGAGGGAGGAAGGGAGGGAGGGGGAGAGGAAGGGAAGGGAGGGCAAGGGAAGGGAGGGGAGGGGAGGGGAAAAAAGAAGAAAGAATTCATAGGTTCAGTATCTTTTGATCATCTCCAACACACACATGCACACACATTTACAACGGGCACCCCACCAAGAAATTCTAAATCAGTAGATATATATACACACATACATATTTTTTTTTTTTGAAATGGAGTCTTGCTATGTTGCCCAGGCTGGAGTGCACTGGCGCAGTCTCAGCTCACTGCAACCTCCACCTCCCGGGTTCAAGCAATTCTTCTGCCTCAGTCTCCCAAGTAGCTGAGACTACAGGCACATACCACCACACCCAGCTAATTTTTGTATTTTTAATAGAGATGGGGTTAATGTTTCATAGATATTGGCCAGGCTGGTCTTGAACTCCTGACCTTGTGTTCTGCCCATCTCAGCCTCCCAAAGTGCTGGGATTACAGGCATGAGCCACCACGCCCAGCATCAGTAGATATATATTTTTATAGATTCTAACTGTGAAGAATAGCCAGGGCTGACGTTTATTGTATTATGTTTGGCAAGTGATATGGTTTGGTTGTGTCCCCACCCAAATCTCATCTTGAATTGTAGCTCCCATAATTCCCACATGTTGTGGGAGGAACCCAGTGGGAGACAACTGAATCATGGGATGGTTTCCCCATACTGTTCTCATCATGGTAAATAAGTCTCATGAGATCTGATGGTTTTGTAGGGGATTTCCCCTTTCACTTGGCTCTCATTCTCTCTTGCATGCCACCATGTAAGATGTACCTTTCGCCTTCCACCATGATGGTGAGGCCTCCCTATCCATGTGTAACTGTGAGTCCATTAAACCTCTTTTTTTTAATAAATTACCCAGTCTCAGGCATGCCTTTATCAGCAGCATGAAAACGGACTAATACAGCAAGCAAAAAGTTATCTTATACTGGGACCAAAATTCTATATTGATCCAAACATTGGGCATGAAAATGCAAGGGTGGGAACACTGTATGTTTCTCCTGGTCCAGATATGAAAACCAAGGAAAATAGCTAGTATTTCTGAGTACTTACTCAGCATCAAGCACTGTTCCAAATGTGCTAAATATATTTTAATTTCACTGTAACCACCACCTTACCTTAGTATGTTCATTTCTACTGATAAAGAAATCGAGGAATGGTATGGAGAAAATAAGTAATTCAGGTCATGTAGCAGATAGAGCCTGGCCCTCAAAAGTAACCACAGCAGCATCGAGACTGTGCCCCTTCAGCTTTCTTTGTATAGTGCTAAGTGCAAGACTATGTACAGATTATTTTGTGCTCGATAAATATTTATCAGAAGCAGCATATGGCTTACCTCATCTCTATCTGTAATAAGAAGTGAGCATAATAAGATTAAACCACAAAACCACTAAGGTAAGAAGTGAATATTCAACTTCACTTCTTATAGTCCTGCCATGGAAGTTAAGAAGGTGGCAGACGATGGGATATAAAATAATATAGCAGAGAAAGTAATGATCGTGCTGTATAAAATGTATTCTGTGCAATAGGTGACACATTTCATGGTGCATTCTCTCTGGGCATTCTTTCCTTTCCACCAGAATCCAGCATCAGGGTCAGCTTCATGATGTACAACTTGTGCAGACACACAGGGTCCATGTATAGAAGGGCCCTGTTCTTGGTTTAATGCCCTCTCAATGTCCTGAAAGTTTTAATAATTTTTGAACAAAAAAAACACCCCATCTTCATTTTACACTTAGTCCCACAAATCATGTAGCTTGGTCATGATCAGGAGATTCTGCAAAACCTCTCACTGCACACCAATATGTAAAGGAGATATTTTGTAACAGGCAACTACAGTCACCATATTTGCAAAAATGGAGGAAGTTCCTTGAATATGTGCAATCATAAATAAAAAGAGAATTGTTAGACTTACAGAAATGTAGACAGAGACTTAGAAGTCATTGCAATCAGCGTATCAGTCTTAAATCAAGGGAGTGACAAGGCTGACATGAAGCAGATTAGATCAGCAGGTATTGGCCCAGCATGGAAGATAGAACTGGATCAATGGACAACAGTGAACAAGGACAGTGGGAAAACAGGCATGGATGAAAATTAGAAGGACAATACCCTTACCAGTATTGGCAGAGTGTTTTTTTCCCCAAAACTCTCTAGAAAAATGAATTGGTAATAAATATCAGGAGGACATACATTTATGTGGATATCATTTGTGATGATGTTTATGCATAAGTGAACTGCTTAGAAATCTCTATATAATTAATTTATGAGGTGAGTTCAGTCATTTTCGATTAATCATTTTGATGTCTTTGTAAACTATTGAGTTAGAGGAACCCCTCCAGAATTGTTAATCAAAGGAAAGTAACTGGATATTTGTGCTTTAATTCTAATTGCTCACAGGGAACATGTGAGGTAAGCAGACCATAATATCAAATGGTCCTATGAAGACTCTTCCCCCAGTTTAAGTGAGCCAGCTGCTTAGAAGATAGCATCTGGAAGAAACAGGTGTTCATAACAATGGCTAATATTTCAATGTTTTATGTTCATTATCTTTTTTATTTTTATTTTATTTTATTTTTATTTTTTTGAGAAGTCTCGCTCTGTCACCCAGGCTGGATGCAGTGGCGTGATCTTGGCTCACTGCAAGCTCCGCCTCCCGGGTTCACGCCATTCTCCCGCCTCAGCCTCTCCAGTAGCTGGGACCACAGGTGCCTAGGACCACAGGTGCCGGCCACCACGCCCAGCTAATTTTTTTGTATTTTTTAGTGGAGACGGGGTTTCACCGTGTTAACTAGGCCGGTCTCAATCTCCTGACCTCGTGATCCACCCACATCGGCCTCCCAAAGTGATGGGATTACAGCCGTGAGCCACCGCACCCGGCCTGTGCATTATCTTTTTAATCCCTTTAAAACCTCTTTGAGGGAGATGCTATTTTGATCCCCACTTTATTGATGGGGAAACTAAGGTATACAGGGGTTAAGTTTATCCTCAACATCATATAATTAACCCATATTTGAATCAAACAGCACAGATAGACACATTAAAGAAAACAAATATAATTTCTATCATCTGAGAGATATACCTCTAGACTTCTACCCAGGAGTATAATTCTGGTGCACTCTGACATATGCCTTATACTATATTGTTTGCTCTTTCCTGTGCCTTGTAACTAGAACTTATCATCCTGGTCCTCCCAAACACCTGTGAATTAGTTCATTCATTTCACAAAGTATCTTTTTCCCACTGAATTGGGATATTCGTATACCAAATACAGTTGTCCTTGGGTATATGTGTTGGATTAGTTTCAGGACTGCTCATGTATATCAAAATCCACGCATACTCAAGTCTCACAGTCAGCTCTCCCGGGCTCAAATGTAGGTATATATGAAAAGATAGCCTTCCATGTAGGGTTTTGCATCCTGAAAAGGCTGTATTTTTTATTCATGTTTGGTTGAATAAAATTCATGTATAATTGGACCCACGCAATTCAAATCCATGTTGTTTAAGCATCAACGGTTAGTTTTATACATACATATATGCATATACATACACATATATATACTTATATATGTATGCATATATATTCAACAAACTCAGCCTTTAACTCACACTCACATACAAAAACTAATTGTAAAATAGACCATGATCTAAATATAAAACTATAAAACAGAAGCCTGGACCACCACGGTATCTTCAAATGGACTTTTAGAAAATTCACTGAACTCTAACACTAAATAAAATACTTTTTCCATCCCCTTTGTCAAATTTAGCTTTTTAAAATGATGTGATTAAAAGAGAATAGGTTTCGAAGTTCAGCCTAAAAAGTAATAAAAGAAAATAATAAGAATTTCATTATGCTTTCTGCTTAAAAATGACTTTGTTAATACATTATCTCAGATCAAAACAAACCAAAGCATCAGAGGGTCAGACATGGTTTAGGATTAAGTCCTTATAAACATTCTTTTCCTTTGAATACAGAACATCTCTAAGAAATTTCCTAACACTTGACCGACACTGACACAACTCAGCACAGCAAGCTCTGCAATGGTGCAAAAGTGATACACATTAAGTAGAAACCATACTTCTAGTACCCATATAAACATTCTATTTTTCACTTTTAGTACAATATTCAATAAATTATATGAGATATTTAGCACTTTGTTATAAAGTAGGCTTTGTGTTAGATGACTTTGTTCAACTGTAGGCTAATATAAGTGTTCTAAGCATGTTTAGAGTAGGCTAGGCCAAGCTATGATATTCAGTAGGTTAGATGTATTGAGTGCTTCTTGAGACATAACTCCATTATAAGTCAAGAAGAATTTATATATTCGTTTTCTAGGGACTTCATAACAAAATAACACATACTTGGTGGTGTAAACAACAGAAATTTATTTTTTTTCACAGCTCTAGAAGCTAAGGGTCCAAGATCAAGGTGTTGTCAGAGTTGGCTTTCTCTGAGGCCTCTCTCCACTGAGCTTGCAGATGGCTTCCCTCTAGCTGCCTCTTCACATGCAAACACCTTCTTGGGGTATCTTTTTTTTCCCTGTTTTCTAATATTTTTTACTGACATATAATAGTGGTACATATTTGGGGGATACATGTGGTATTTTTATGACTGTATACAATGTGTAATGATCAAGTCAGGTTGATGAGGATATCCATCACCTCAAACAGTTTTGTGTTAGGACAATTTTTCTCTTCTGGCTATTTTGAAATATACAATATATTATTGTTAACTATAATTTTCCTACTGTACCATCGAACACTACAACATATCCCTTTTATCTAACTGTATTTTGTACCCCTTAACCAACTTCTCTTCATCCTCCTCATCCTCCTTTTCCCAGGCTCTGGTAATCACCATTCTACTCTCTACCTCTGTGAGATTTACTTTTTTAGGTTCCCACATATGAGTGAGAACACATGATATTTGTCTTTCTGTGCTTGGCTTATTTCACTTAACACAATGTCCCCCAGTTCCTTCTATGCTGCTACAAATGTAAGGATTTCATTCTTCATTATGGTTGAATAGTAGCCCACTGTGTATATGTACCACATTTTCATTATCTATTCATCCACTGATGGACATTTGGGTTGATTCCATATCTTGGCTATTAGAAACAGTGCTGCAAAAAACATGTGAGTGCAGATATCACTTTGATACACTGATTTGATTTCTTTTGGATATACACCCAGAGTGGGATTGTTCGACACCAGTCAACCGGATTAGCGCCCACCCTAAAGGCCTCATTTTAACTTAATCACCTCTTTAGTGCCTTATCTCCAAATACAGTCACATTCTGAGGTACTAGGGGTTAAGGCTTCAACATATGAATCTGGGGGGAATGCAATTAAGTTCATAACAATTGGAAAGAAGACACACCAGGGAGTGAGAGAAAAGCAGCCAATGGTGAAAAAATGCCAAAGTCAGGCTTGGTGTCCTTCCCAACCCAGCTGTGAGTTGGCCTGCCTCTTTCTTTCCTCTCAGCTTTCTTCCTACAGAGAGAGTGAAAAAAGATCCTTGGTCTCATCCTCCAACCCTGAAGAGTGTGGAGGTGTTAAAACAAGGTAGAGAACGAGAGAAGAACATAGGAACCAGCTGTATTGAAACTCTCCCGAATGCTGGGGTTGAGAGAAAATTCTAACTGGGGCATAGAAAGTAGCCCTTTATCTCTTGACCCTTCAATCTTTATGACACATCACAGAGAAGCTCTCTCTTGCTTTGTATTCCTCACCAGCTGACTTTGGGGTGCTCCAGAGCTGTTCAAGAATGGAAGCCATGCATGGAGATAGAAATTATGTAACGCTGAACAACCCACAGCTCCACAGATTCAGTACACATCAGTACCCTCTTTCCTATTAGCTTATCCTATAGAACAAACATCATTCCTTAATTTTCAGCATAAACTATTCAGAAATTACATTGCTTTGGATTCCAAACTAGCCGAATTGAAAAACATGTTGTCAGCCAGGTGCGGTGGCTCACCCCTGTAATCCCAGAACTTTGGGAGGCCGAGGTGGGAGGATCACTTGAGCCCAGGAGTTGGAGACCAGACTGGCTAACATGGTGAAACCCTAGCTCTACTAAAAATACACTAACTAGCTGGACATGATGGGGCATGCCTGCAATCCCAGTTACTCGGGTGGCTGAAACACAAGAATCACTTGAACCCGAAAAGCAGAGGTTACAGTGAGCTGAGATCACACCACTGCACTCCACCTTGGATGACAGAGCCTGTCTCAGAAAAAAAAAAAAAAGGAAAAGGAAATGAAAAGAAAAATGTGCTGTACTGATGGCAGTAAAGGCACTGGATAAATATTACAGTAAGAAAAAAATGTATAGTGCACACTTTAACATAGATGTATCTCAGGATAAGGATATATTTCCCCTGGAAAAGTCTGCCACCTTCTGCTGTCCTATGATATTCATATCAGGTAAAATGTAATTATTATTGCACCTCAAAATTACCAGTAACCATTTTTTTTAGCGGAAATTTATTGGAGCATAGTTTTCTAATTACAGCAATTTGCTACTAACGTTTAAAATGATTTCACGTATAAAATCCATAAAATTGAAGAGAAATCTATCCCTTACTCATGCAAAATGTTATGGTCCGTTTTTCAAAGTGAGTGTTAATTTGTGGTAGTGTAATTAGACGTATGTAGTAGATGATCCATGCAGGTGAATTGTTTGACTTTCAGTGAATAATTTTGTGTCAAATTCTCTTGCTCTTAAATGGTTCATATTTATTTTTTGAGAGTACCAGATCTCTTCTGGCTCATTTTACACACTTTGTGTCTGACTCCTGGGAATTTCCTGTTGTAAGGTATTTATACCATGATTTACAGCTGCAACAAGCTGAGAAGTCTGAGGCAAGCAACCACCTTATTTCAAGACCACATAACAAAGTTGTTTTGCACTCAGAAAATAGTCAGTAGAATTTCACTGAGTTTTATAACTTATAGCCGAATCCAAGTGACCAAATTCCACCAAAAGAAAATTCTTTCTGATTTTCTCTCTCTTCATCTGTATTGCCAGTATCATGACCCAATTTGGGTGCTCCTTAAAACCCAGTCCTGAGTTATTGCGATACCTTCTTAACACATTTCTGTAGTTCAAAGTCTACACAATCCCTGCAGTAATTTGTTTTGTATCCACCACCAGGCTAATCCTGTTTTATCACTGGCTGCTGCCGCCAGACTACTTCCACCTACTACTATGTCTTCTTGAAAATATCCCCAACCAATATCAAGATAGAACACAGACTTTATACTCTGTATTCAAGGCCCCCTAAAAACTGTTTAACATTCCAAACAAACATTCCAGGTGCCCAACACAAACCATATTATTAGTCAGATCTATCTCTATATGGGCATCTGAATGTATGGTATTTATGATCATGTTTGTCCTCATCTTCCCGCCAACCTAGAAAATTCCCTTATCCTCCTTTCTATCCTACACTTTTTTATTTCACATCTCACTTTCTAAATAAAGGTTCTGATAACCATTCCAGGTTACAATGATCTCACCAAGCCCTAATTTCTCACTTCCTTTATTTTCTGAATTAAGCAAACCACCTAAATATAAACATGTAAACGCCTCTAATGTAATGTTATACATAAATATTATATGTAAATGCATCTCTCTAACAAACCACATGTGCTTCAAAGGAAGAAAATCACTTTGTTCCTCATTTGATTTCTCCTACATGCTTCACATATTATCAGGCACATGGTAGAGATATAGATGTAGATATAGATATATTATATAAATATATGTGTATAAATAAGACAAGCACTTATTTAATTCAATTTATCATATTAATTAATATAGTTTTTCATTATATTGATATTAATCCATAAGATTCATTCAGGAGTGTGATCACTTATTCATCTGTGATTTTTGAGCAAGTTGCTTAACCTCCCTATGATTAGTTTTCTCATATGTAAAATGAAAATGATAATAGTACTTTCCTTATTTCGATTTATTGTGAGCATTGAATAAATAATAGCTTAGAACAATACCTAGCACAGAGAAAGCATTCAGTGTTTTGCCACCACACCCTCTTCCTCCTTCCCATCCTCCTCCTCTAGCTGCTGCTGCTCTTGCTTCTTCATCTACTCAGATAGATCAGTTCATTCATCTACTCACACTTTCATTTATTGCATCAGTAAGTCAGTCAACAAATATTTGTCTTCTGTGTAGCCCATGTAGCTTATTTCTAATGCAGTCATTTTCAAACTTTGCACTTCAGAGCCCTGCTAAGGCTGTCACAGAAGAAGTTGGGTGACAAGAAAACATAACTCCAAGCCACCTTAACCCTAAGTCAACCAGAGCAACAAAGCTTTCAACTGTACTACAAAAGAACAACAGCTGAACAAGTCTGAAAACCAATGTTTTAATGCATAAATTTCACCACAAATGTTATTGCTCTCTAAAGTTCTGTAGCTCCCAAGCTTGCTGTTTTTCTACTACCCATTCTTTTATAAATAGTCTTCCCCAAAACTCAATAAAAAGGCTTAAATAAAATTATGGACTACAGCTTTCCTCGCCAAAAAGGTTTCCTCACATTTTTCTACCATGTTTCATTCCGGGTTTCGTAATCAGTTCTATAATAATGGTAAAATACATACAGTGAAAGGGTACAAAAACTAATCACTGAAAAGCAGGATTCAGTAAGATTAAGTCATTTTCCAGCGCAATTATTAAATATTTATGGAGTGCTCACTGCATGCCAGGGATTATTCTCAAAACCAGTCTGAGTCACAAATATTAGAAAATATATTACTCCAGCAATATTTCCCATCCTCCTTTAATTAATGTGTTATTTGAACAAATATGGAAATACCTGTCTTCAATATTATTTGGAAGTTAAACCTACAGCAAATATTTTGACAGAATAAAAATTATAAAATAATCATTTTAATACATATTGTTTTATACTTTCAATGTGTGCAGTTGGTTTGCCTACTACAAATTCGTTCTCTAGCTCTTGTGTAAGATTGGCTGCAGGTAAATTTCTGCCCCAAATTGTTGCTTTGCTTTGCTTTCATAGCCAAAAATTCAGAAAACCACACTTAAAATAAGCATGCAATTACAACACTAAATATGTATTTCAAACTGTACAGTACTCTCACCCTGAATGTAGGCACCCACTTCTTATGTGCACAAAGGAAAGGAAATGACTAATAAAGTAAGTATTCTTAATATTTGATATAATGCTCTATTAATGATATAAATAGAGCTTTAATTTCCCCCACTGTGTGACTTTTGAAAGGTCTCCTTTCTATAATAGATCATATCACAAATGTTTTGAAGGAGTCATTTAATTAATTCCCTCCCTGAAAACAGCAAGCCTAATGCTAAAACTACCCAGGAATTCAGTTATCTCTACTTTTAATTAAATGTTTCACCAATTTTAGCTCAAATCTATTTGATTAATGACAAAAATTACACCTATTTTTATTTATATTGGGTGAAAGATAAAAGATAAAGATGTCTTTTTCATCAACTTAAATAAAAATAGGATTATGTAAGTAATCCACCAATAGTCTCCCATCTTTGAATGAGGTCTTAACATGAAAAGCATCTTCCTTACTATTAAAACAAGAAATTATTTTCACAAAAACAGTGAAATGTGCAGTGAAGGCTCACTGATGTCATTACCCTCAGAATCCTCAGACTGTGTGACTCTGCTTTCCACTCTTCTCTCCATGTGTACTAATTGGAGTTTGTGACTTTGGAGTACTAATAGCACAACTGCAGATAAAACAGGCAGTAACCAACAAACCATTATCTCTTGTTATACACATAACAAGGATTTGGGGGTTTGGGTTTTATTTTGTTTTGTTTGTTTTCTTGTTTTCTTTTGTTTTGTTTTCTGTCTGCCTTCTTGGTTTCTCACTGGCCGTTTCCTGGAAACTGAGATCAAGGGATAAGGCAAATAAAAAAAAGAATTAGAAGAAGGTTCTTCCAGGGCCAGGCAAGTTGGCTCACGCCTGTAATCCCAGCACTTCGCAAGGTTGAGGCCAAAAGATGGCATGAAGCCAGGAATTCGAGATCAGCCGGGCCAACATGGTGAAACCCCGTTTCTACTAAAAATACAATAATTAGGCAGGAGTGGTGGCGCACGCCCATAATCCCAGCTACTCGGAAAGCTGAGGCACAATAATTCCCTTGAATCCAGGAGGCAGAGGCTGCAGTAAGCAGAGACTGCCCCACTGCACTCCAGCCTGGGCAACAGAGGAAGTGAGACTTCATCTCAAAACAAAACAAAACAAACCAGAAAGTTTTTCCGATACAGCATCAGCAGATGATGTTATGAAGACTGGTAATGTTCTCTTGTTTTACAGAAATGTATTCATAACTTTTTTCTACCGGATTTTTACCGTCAGTTAAAGAAATCAGAATCTGTCAGCTGCCAAAACCAATAGTCATGCCCTGCTATGTTTCTCCATCCAAGGAACTCAATCAATAGGCAGTCGAAACAGATTTATTTCAAACTCCAGCACCCAGATTAGTAATTGGGTAGATGACAGTAGTAGAAGCTGTGGTACCTGAATTATAAGTGGAACTATTTGGTGAAAAAAGCTTCTCTTTTAATATGAAAACTGTGCCATCCCTGAATTTCGATAACTGTGTCTCTCAACTCTCTTTCTTCAGCTCAAACTCCTTATCTTTTGTCATCTCTGCTACTTTCCTTCTGCCTTCCGACACATGAATGTTTCTGTCTGAAATTCAGTTTAAGGACTTTGAGATATTCTTCTTGAATTTAATTTTTTATTTTTAGTTTTTATGATATTCTTGACCTAATCCCCTTTTGCCCCATAAAGTCAGGCTTCAAAACCTGCCTAATTTTAAACTGTTTCTTTTTTTTCTGTTCCCATTAACACTTTGCTCATGAGCTTGTGATATCCTGTCTGTACTCTGACAGTTTCTGAAGTCAAATGAAAAACCACATGCTAAGCACATACCACAAGGACCAGCAATAACAGATGCTTAATAAATCTAGCTCCTATCCTTCCTCATCTCCCAACTGGTTTCCTTGATGTCAGCCTGCTCCTCAGCAACAGTTCTTACACATTAACACAGTTTTTACCTACATTACCTTCCACTTTGTAAACTTTCAATTTACCTTCCATCTATCCCTTCTGATGTGTGACATCACACATCATTAAAAAAAAAAAAAAACTACTCTTAATCCTACCAGATCTCCTAAGTATTTGCCAAATGGCCATTCACACTTCCAATCTTCTTTCCATGCACACTTCAGTCCCTTTTCCTGCTGTCCACTAATATATCTAATTCTTCCTTTAAAGTGTATCTTAAATCCCATATTCTCCAACTACTTCCACCTTTTCTGAGTCCTTTTGGCATTTACAGATATTTACAATCATTAGGATGTGAAAAGCTGTTTGAAATCCCATCAATTTGTAAGGTTAAATAGACCTTACAACAAGGTCCATCAACACCGTCTGTTGTTGGCATGCTTTGCTTTGGCCAATAGCATTGTTCATATCAACAATATTTTCAACTTTAAAAATTTCATAAGTAGAACTGCTTCTATAACATGAGCTTCAATCAATCTATATATATATACATACATATCATATAATTTTATAGTATTATCTTTTAGCAAATGTTTACTACATCTAGCACATGAGTGGCTTTGAGACTTGTACAACCTTAAACATGTTTGTTTCCTACTTTGCTAGCATAATAAAAATCTCAGTCAATATTTTTCATTATAATAAAAAGAAAATGAAAATCTTTTCCCACTCACATCACAGAAATACTGTTGTGAAAATACAATATATTTAAAGCACCATGAGCTCCTTCCTCTGAGACAGGCAATATATTTATACTGGAAGAAAATATGGTGTTTTTTGTTTTTACTCTTCTTGCAGTATTGGATTCTGAGGAAAAAGAATAACAATACAAACCTGTCATTTCTCAAAGAAAATGTGTGTCTTTACAA
Source organism: Piliocolobus tephrosceles (assembly GCF_002776525.5). Classification (NCBI taxonomy): domain Eukaryota; kingdom Metazoa; phylum Chordata; class Mammalia; order Primates; family Cercopithecidae; genus Piliocolobus; species Piliocolobus tephrosceles. The sequence continues at coordinate 1,546,767 of NW_022300975.1, forward strand.
CCTGTTAAATATGGATTTCTGGACTCTGAAGCAATTAATTATTTGTATAATTATTTGGGAAAGACAAAATCATATTCATTAGCAGAAAAAACTGTGACATGCCAGCACTAGGTCAGTTTTAGAAATGGAGCTTGAAATACATACTGATGACTCTGCACAGAGCACAAAGGAAGACTGCTTCTAGTTCAGAGCAAACAGTGAATTGTCAGTTAAGCTGGCACAGGGCAGTCTCTAGGACAATGTTAAAGGAGATATTTACAACATTCTTACAGAAATTCTAAAAATGAGATACTCTTAGAATCGAAGATAGAGCTGTTATATTAAACTCCATACTATATAAATTTGTGTTCTTGTGAAGACCAGAGTGCCTTTGTGTTGAATAAAATACTAAATTCAAGATTCATATGCATAAGGAATTTAGATAAGAAAAACAGGTCTCAAAGAACTTAAGAAATCAAGATAGAAAGTACATAGATAAGGTGTCATCAAATTATTAACATACAAATGATAGGAATTATATGACCACAGATCCATATTTTAAACAGCATTATTATATAGAAAGTAGAAGAGTTTTAGACCAGAGACTTACAGTCCAGAAGTAGTTTATTCATCTTTTACTTTGTCATCTTCTCTCAGCAAGTCAAAATTCGTATCTATAAAATTGTAGTACAAATATCCATCTCTTTCTCCCCATAATAGGTTGTCATGAAGAAAAATAAAACAGTGTTTTCAAATGTAATTTGATTTCTTTGAGGAACTTGCATATATAAATCCAATTATACATAGTTGTAAATTTGTTATTCATTTTTTCCTCAAGCTACTAATTGCCCCAAAACAGCTAAGCAAAGCAGCTCAGTTAGGAAACAGCAGACTTTTCTGCTTTGTTATCTGTTTCTGATCTAACTGAGCCAGGCTGGTACATTCCTGTTGATAATGGCACATTTTAACAAATTTTATGTAAATAAATCAGGAACCCATTACTTCCCAATTTGGATTTGAAAATAACTGCTGGAACAGAGAGCTTGGGTAATTGGAACACCTGAGCTTCTACATTAGCTAGAGTAAAAGACAGTCGAGTAAATGTATAAACCAAATGCTACCCAGTTTGTACAGCTAACCATCACAAAGTCTGTTTTCTAGTATGTACCAATGCGGGAGTATCAGGGTATCTTCACCAAGCCCAAACTACAAATAGATTGCTTTTTGTGCAGTGCTGTGTACATGTATCTATTTGTGTTTATAAATATGAGGGAGAAGTTTTAATCTTTCAATTGAAGAAGAAAGGGCACATGTTGTTGTTTATGGTGATGGTACAAGTAAGACAATGATACTTGTGAAGGGATTCATAAAGGCTGTGAAAGGGATAGATGTTATGTTGTCCCCTTCCTTGAACTGATTAACCAGTTTTAAACCCCTGAAAATGAAAGGGTAAGGGAAAAAACTTACAGTTAACATCAAAAATGTTATGAGGCTCTAAGCTTATACAGTGCTGCTTTGAGGTCCAGTGGAGAATTAAAAGGGGGAAACAGCAGAAAGTACCTGTCACCCGGAAGACTCCAATATCACAGGTAGTGGTGGAGGAATAAGCCAACAATTCAGGAATAGTCACGAGCGCATGAGAAGTCTTATTCCAGGGCACATGGGATTCCATCATGCTAGAGGCTTCTGACATCACCCAGGGAGACGACATTTGAGAGTAGACTGAAGCTACACAAAATGGTTTGGATATTGGAGCTATTGAGATTTAGATGTTAATGTTAATGGTATCATGTATGTTCTCAAAGGGTTGCGAAACCAGTTACATACACTTAACTTATTTATATCTGCAAACTGTATCTATTTCAATATGTCATTCATATTTATTCAGCAACAATTCGATAACCCATTTCAAGAGTAAATTATATACACCATCTTATATATAATCTAAATCCTTTAGCTGAAATGAAATTATTTTTCTGCTTCAAAACCTCACAGTTCTTTTGAGTATTGAACTGCATGCAAATGTAATGGCTACTGTGGATAGTTAATATTTTAAATAAATAAGTCACCTTTATAAATACCAAAGTGTTATTAACCATTTTTGAGTCTAGGAACAATATAGAAAAGGTTGTTAGTGTTAAGGAACGTTTGAATTATAAGAGATTTTTGCTATTGTAGAATTGATTATCCTTTATAATCCTCCAGCAACTGAAGTCTTTCCTGGGTTTGTGGATTTCCCCAGCCATAAAAGCTGAACATGCCAAACATTCACCATCTTGCATTCTTTATAATTAGGGCCTGGGCATAAGACATAGGCTCTGCTACTCAGACTTGGTGGTACTAAATTTTCACTAGCGAGAAGACGGCAAAAAAGTAGAGACCAAAAAAATGTTCTCTGGTGGCTCTACCAGCTCCTGCAAACTGAAGCCCTGCTCAGCTTTGTTAGGGGTTCCTACAGCTTATATTCCCATTTTGAGTAACAGTGGCTGTGTTTTTCCACCAGACCACTTTTTTCCTGTCCATGTGAATCTGTCCCCAAGTTTTCTACCCACTTGGAGCATCTGTGAACTATCGAATATGCTTTTTTTTTTTTTTTTTTTTTTGAGACAGAGTTTCGCTCTTGTCGCCCAGACTAAAGTGCCATGGCTCACTGCAACCTCCACCTCCTGGGTTCAAGTGATTCTCCTGCCTCAGCCTCCTAAGTAGCTGAGATTACAGGCACTCCACACCATGCCCAGCTAATTATTGTATTTTTAGTAGAGATGGGGTTTCACCATGTTGGCCAGGCTGGTCTCGAACTCCTGTCCTCAGACGATCCAACTGCCTTGGCCTCCCAAAGTGCTGGGATTACAGGCTCCAATATGCTTTTAATAAATCCCTTTTCTGTAGCTTGTGACAATGAACTCTGATTAATAAATTTGGGTTTGGAAGAGTCATCTTAGTAGTTTAAAAAATGTTAAACTATTATTTATCAAACTGGGCATGCTCTTCTATCCTTTATTAAAATCTCTGCCAAAAGTCACCTTATCAGAGAAACCTTTTCTGACCAACCTTTCTAAAATGCAGTCCCTACCAATTGCACCCCCTTGTGCACTGCTGAATTTTCCTTGATATTATTTGTCTCTGACCTGATATTATTTTATTATGATATTTTCTCACTGATACATAAGACCCATGAGAACATGGACTTGGTATGAGACAGTTTTCTATGAGTTCCTCCACTGCAGCTTTTTTCCTAAATTTATTATAATTTTTATTTCAATAGGTTTTTGGGGAACAGTAGGTGTTTGGTTACATGAATAAGTTCTTCAGTGGTGATTTCTGAGATTTTGGTGCACTTCTTACCCTAGCAGTGTACACTGTACCCAATGTGTAGTCTTTTATCCCTCACCCCCCTCACATCCATTCCCAAAGTCCCCAAAGGCCATTGTATCATTCTTATGCCTTTGCATCTTCATAGTTTGGCTCCCATTTGTAAGTCAGAACATACATGTTTGGTTTTCCATTCCTGAGTTACTTCACTTAGAATAATAGTCTCCAATTCCATCCAGGTTGCCACTAATGCCATTATTTCGTTCCTTTTTAGGCTAGAATACGTACCATATCCTATGGTATGTATATATATACCACAATTTATTTATCCACTTATTGACTGATGGATATTTGGGCTGGTTCCATATTTTTGCAATTGTGAATTCTGCTGCATAAACATGTGTGCAAGTATCTTTTTCATATAATGACTTCTTTTTCTCTGGGTAGAGACCCAGTACTGGGATTGCTGAATCAAATGGTAGTTCTACTTTCAGTTCTTTAAGGAATCTCCACACTGTTTTCCATAGCGGTTGTACTAGTTTACATTCCCACCAGGTTAAAAGTGTTCCCTTTTCACCACATCCACACCAACACCTACTATTATTATTTTTTTATTATGGCCATTCTTCCAGGAGTGAGGTGGTATCACATTGCAGTTTTGATTTGCATTTCCCTGATCATTGGTGATGTTGAACACTTTTTCATCTGTTTGTTGGCCATTTGTATATCTTCTTTTGATACCTATCTATTCATGTCCTTAGCCCACTTTTTTAGACAATGGGATTATCTGTTTTTTTCTCGATGATTTGAGTTCCTTGTAGATTCTGGATGTTAGCTCTTTGTCAGATGTATAGATTGCAAAGATTTTCTCCCACTTTGTGGGTTGTCTGTTTACCCTCCAGATTGTTTCTTTTGTCGTGCAAAAACTCAAATTTGCACGGCAAAAGAAATAATCTGCAGGGTAAACAGACAATCACAAAATTTTGCTGTGCTTAATTTAGTTTAATTAAGTCCTCATCTATTCACCTTTGTTTTTGTTGTATTTGCTTTTGGGTTCTTGTTCATGAAATCCTTGCCTGAGCCAATGTCTAGAAGGGCTTTTTCCGATGTTACTGTCTAGAATTTTTATGGTTTCAGGTCTTAGATTTAAGTCCTTGATTCATCTTGAGTCAATTTTTGTGTAAGGTGAGGGATGAGGATCCAGTTTCATTCTTCCACATGTAGCTTGTTAATCTAGCACCATTTGTTGAATAGGGTGTCCTTTCCCCAATTTATGTTTTTCTTTTCTTTGTCAAAGATCAGTTGGCTGTAAATATTTGGCTTCATTTCTGGGTTCTCCATTCTGTTCCATTGGTCTTCATGCCTATTTTTATACCAGTACCATGCTGTTTTGGTGACTATGGCCTCCAGATTGGTTCTTTTGCTTAGTCTTTCTTTGGCTATGCAGGCTCTTTTTTGGTTCCACATGAATTTTAGGGTTTCTTTTTTTTTTCTAGTTCTGTGAAGAATGATGATGGTATTTTGATGAGAATTGCTTTGAATTTTTAGATTGCTTTTAGCAGTATGGTCATTTTCACAATATTAATTCTACCCATCCATGAGCACAGGATGTATTTCTATTTGTTTGTGTTGTCTATGATTTCTTTTAGCAGTGTTTTGTAGTTTTCCTTCTAGAGGTCTTTCATCTCCTTGATTAGGTATATTCCTAAGTATTTTATTTTTTGCAGCAATTATAAAAAGGGTTGAGTTCTTGATTTGATTCTTAGCTTGGTCACTGTTGGTATATAACAGAGCTACTGATTTGTATACAATAATCTTGTATCCTGAAACTTTGCTGAATGATATCAATATGGAAATTTAAAACTTCTTCAAACTGGGATACAGCAAACGATTGCTAAGAGGAAAGTTCAAAGCCCTAAATGCCTACATCAAAAAGTCTGAAAGAGCACAAATAGACAATCTAAGGTCGCACCTCAAGGAACTAGAGAAACAAGAACATACCAAACCTAAACCAGCAGAAGAAAACAAATGACAAAGATCAAAGAAGAATTAAATGAAACAACAACAACAAAAAAAATACAGAAGATAAATGAAACAAAAAGTTGGTTCTCTGAAAAGATAAATAAGATTGATTAGCCCATTAGTGAGATTAATCAAGAAAAGAGAAGATCCAAGTAAGTTCAATTAGAAATGAAATGAGAGATATTACAATCCATAATACAGAAATACAAAAGATCAGTCAAGGCTACTATGAATGCCTTTACATGCATAAGCCAGAAAACCTAGAGGAGATGGAAAATTCCTGGAAATATACAACCCTCCTAGAATAAACCAGGAAGAAATAGAAACTCTGAATCAACCAATAACAAGCAGTAAGATTGAAATGGTAATTTAAAACTTGCCCAGAAAAAAAAGTCCAGTACCAGCAGATTCACAGCTCAGTTATATTATATCAGACATTCAAAGAAGAATTGGTACCAATCCTATCGACACTATTCCACCAAAAAAAAGTCCAGGACCAGACAGATTTACAGCTGAATTATATTATATTAGACATTCAAAGAATTGGTACCAAACCCATTGACACTATTCCACAAGATAGAGAAAGGGGGAATCCTCCCTAAATCATTCCATGAAGCCAGTATCAATCTAATACCAAAACCAGGAAAGGACATAACAAAAAATTGAAAACTACAGACCAATATCCCTGATGAATATAGATGCAAAAAATCCTAAACAAAATACTAGCTAACCAGATCCAACAGCATATCAAAAAGGTAATCCACCACGATCACATGGGTTTCATACAAGGGATGCAGGGATGGTTTAACATAATGCAAGTCAATAAATGTGATACACCACATAAAAAGAATTAAAAACAAAAATCACATGATCATCTCAATAGGTGCAGGAAATATATTTGACAAAATCTAGCATCATTTTATGGTTAAAACCCTCAGCAAAATCAGCATAGATGGGACATACTTTAATGCAGTAAAAGTCATCTATGACAAACCCACAACCAACATTACACTGAACGAGGAAAAGTTAAAAGCATTCCACTTGAGAACTGCAACAAGACAAGGACGCCCATTCTCACCACTTCTATTCAACATAGTACTGGAAGTCCTAGCCAGAGCAATCAGACAATAAAAAGAAATAAATGGCATCCAAATAAGTAAAGAGGAAGTCAAACTGTTGTTGTTTGCTGATGATAAGATCACATACTTAGGAAACCCTAAAGACGCCTCCAAAGAGCTCCTAGATTTATTATTTTAAGTTGATGGATAACATTGTGTTTTGTCATGTGTAACATGATGTTTTGATGTATGTATACATTATGGAATAGCAAAGTCTAGCTAATTAACAAATGCATTACCACATGTAGTTATTGTCGTGGCAAGAGCACATAACATCCACTCTCTACATTTTTTAAGAACACTATAGATTGTCACTAGCTATAGTAACCTTGCAGTATAATAGATCCCCTGAACTTTATTCCTACTATCTAACTATAACCATGTATCACTTCATCAACATCTCCGTACTCTCCCTCTCAGTACTACCCCGCCTCTGATAACCACCATTCTCCTCTCTACTTCTATAAAATCAAGGTTTTTAGATTATACATATGAGTGAGATCCTGTGGTATCTGTCCATCTGTGCCTGACTTATTTCACTTCACATAATAATTAAAGAAATTGAGGAAGACACAAATAAATGTAAAAATATCAGATGTTCATGGATTAGAAGAATTAATATTGTTAAAATGTTCTTACAACCCAAACTGATCTACAAATTCTGTGCAATTTCTATCAAAATACCATTCACATTCTTCACAGAAGCATTAAAAAGAAAAAGAACAAGTCTACAACTTGTATGGAACCACAAGAGACCCTAAATAGCCAAAACAATCTTCAGCAAGAAGAGCAAAGTTGGAAGTATCACACTATCTGACCTCAAAATATAATACAAAGTTATAGCAAGCAAAACAGCATGATACTGGCATAAAAACAGGTAGGAGAACAGAACAGTACCACTTTTAAAAAATTCTTTATAATTAGAGCTTGTAGGAAAATTAGACAATTATATTTTAATATACTGCATGGCCCCCTACTTATATCAGCTAATCAAGTAGCCATTGTAATTTGTAATTTCCTTGAAAACCAACATTGAGATATACTATGGGAAATTAAACATTATGGAAGCAATTTGACATAATTGTAAGATCAGAAAATGTAATGACAATGCACTGCTGGCATATGGAGTATTAGTATATAAACATCCATTTTAAAAAAAAAAAAGGACAATATAAGTGTTAGACTTTCTCCTCCATTATTGTAGTGCCATTTTTAAATGTACATAATTCAACCTGCTATTACGCTGAATTACTAAAGCAAAAAGACCACTGCTAGCATCTTGTGTTAAAAGTTTTTTAGGTTATTTCACATATTAAAGAATATTAGTGGTGGCCCAATAGTTTTATAGTGAAGAAAAGTTTTCATCCCATGTAATTTCCCTGGTAAGAATAGTGTTTTGCAGTCCCATACACTGATTATCCAGTCTATTTCTTGAACTTGAAGGGCTTTATCACTCTGCATATTTTTCTGAGGACCTCTGATATTTTACAGAGAATTTTTAAATTGCAAAAATTTAACGGAAACTCCAAAAAGCACATGAAATGTGATATGCCCTCATCTCAAACCTTGAACACTCCTCAAGAGTCATAATATCTAAGTCTCTTGTCACTGTCAGGTAAGTGCTTTGAAGCAGTTCAAGGAACACTAGGTATGAAGACCCTGTATTTCAAATCAAGGTCTCAAGTTGTTCCAAGAACAGCAGCTGTAGTGGTGGAAAGAGCTCTTTGTCAGTGTTTGGAGGTCTCAGTTTAAATCCTAGCTCTTCAACTAACTAGCTTTGTGAATATGGGCCTCGGCATCTCATCCGGAAAATAGGGGGAGTTGAATTTCTTCTTATTCTAAAATTCTACAAGATTTTTATAATCGGGAGAGAAGACCAGGTGTTTGCTCTAAGAATAATAATACCAAAACTGATTCCCAACCAGTGAATCCAAGCTAGTTGTACAGAAGAGCCTTGTCTATGTTTGGCAATTCAATGGCACTTAAACTTCAGTCACTGAGTGCAATCATGGTGATCAAACACAGGGCTCTTGCAGGAGGTGGGAGATGAAAAGGTGCAATCGTATTTCGCTCATCCTTGCCAGGGACCTGTGTGGCTATCTCCTAAATAAAAGATAATAATATTGTTGACAAAATGGAGTGAGAAAAAAGCAATGACCTGGCAAAAGTTTCTGGGAGCTCTAGAGCACGTGGGATATCACACGTTCCCGTGATCTCTAGTTTCCTTTCCAAGTACACTATCTATGATTGTGTTCAGCTTGCATTTTCTTGTCACTGGTAGCAAACAGAAAGAGGGGCTGGGGGGAGATATAATACATTTGTGGTTTACCTGAATTGAAAATGGTAGGTTAAAAAATCGAGGATTTGCATTTCTCATATTAAGTTATTCAGTTCAAAAGCTTTTCTGTCCTCAGGCAAAGATCTAAATTGTACCACTGTGCACAGTGATAAATGGGTATGAGTATAGAAACCTCAAAAACCTTATAGGCCTCAAATATCTATGTCAACAGGCAGGTTATAGGGTCAAATATTCCAACTGACGGCTGGGGTTGGGATTACAAATTATTTTTTAAAGTCACATGATAGTCCTCAAAGCTTTCAACTAGGTATTCAAAAGAACTAATATGTATCATTAATCTACAGGTCTTACCTTACTGGGACTTTAGTGACGTAAACACTTTCACCATAAGTTGTGATTTACTGCAAAGCTATCTTGAAGAAATGCATGTTAAGGGGGGAAAAGTGTTGCTTTTGGCTTTTGCTTCCTATGGAGCAGTGGCTGAAAATATGACTGTACATAGGAATCAACCAGAGTTATTTAAAAAAACAAAACTGATCCTTCTGTCCCAGTTTTGGAGATTCCAGTTTAATTGGTCTGGGTGCTGCCTCGGCGTCTGCAAGTTCAGTGCTGTTCAGTGCTGATGTATAGCCAGGGCTAAGAATCACTGCTTATCAAGGCTGCCAGTTAAGGGGCCAGTTGGTCCTTTTTGTGATTGTTAGCTTGGATGTAGAACACCTGTTTACTGAGAAATTAGGCAGAGGAGGCAATTCATTCTGTTCAGAGCACAAAATCACATTCAGTTGTTAATGGCTTTTTCACTGCACTGACCTTTGTTGGATTCAAACCAGCAATGACCTTCGCTTTCCATTGCCTGTAATTAAGGATGTCTGCAACCACCATAATCCAGTTTGGGGCTTGATTAATTCTCATAATTACCAAAATGCATTTTTGCAGCTGTAGAAAAAGAAGGTCTAGACCACTGAAATGAGATAGTTCCACAATGGGAAAAAAATAAACTACAATAATGTTTAGCCTTTATTTCATGTTTAATCATTATTTTTTAAGTTCTTGACATGCATTAACTAGATATTCCATATAGTGTTCCTGGGGAAGTAATGCAGGATTATTATTTGCATTTTATTCCAGTCAGTGGGACAGAAAAGTATTTTGTCAGGTCTTGGGAGTTGTAATTTTTAAATCCTAGTGCATGATTAAGCTTGCTGCCTCCCTTTAAAGAAAAAGCAAAATCAGAGCTGTGGTTACTCAGAGACAGTGAAACATGCACTGATCTCAATAAATAACCTCTATCAGAATGGACAAATTAATGACGAATTTTTATGACTAGCTCATCATTATGGTCTACTTTTCCTTGCAGGGTCCACTAGTAATCACTGAGGGATTTTTGAAAACTCTATGCTCAGGATAAAAATCCAGAATGTTTTCACCTAAATAATAATTCAAATGTCATACTCAAAAGGCAGATAGTGTTATTTTTAAAGTTCCAAGCCTCAGAGAAAGAGGAAGAGAGGAAACTTCCTAATGTATCCTGCTTCAGACTCCCGTTTTCAACTTCCCCCAGTACTCACAAAGGATTGAATATGTAATATTTTTATCAGGTTCTTCCACCTATTGGGACCTACTATGCCTAATATTGAGAAATACCTTTACGTCCTATAACACATTTATTCCCCACATGTTATCTAATAGGTAATGTTTATTATCCATTCCCTCCCCATATTATGGATAAGAAAACTAAAACTTGGTGAAATGTAGAGACAATTACAAAATGTAACTGATAGGAACAGGGTTAAAATCCAGTTCTTTCTTCCTGACTCTAGAAAACTAAAAATAAAATTTAAAAACAACAGTAGAAATTATTGAAGTTTTTCTTTGGGTTTTCTTATCTCTCTTTCTAAATATTCCTTCAGTGAATTTCCTCCACTGTGATGACTCATCCGGTGTCTAAAACTTAGCCTTCCTCTCCTCCCAAAGAAGTTTACTTGACATGTTTTTCTGTCAGATCCTCACCAGCTACCCAAATCCAATCTGTTAACATCTAGAAAGGTACCATCTTAGAATCCCTCCTTTACTCCTGGATTCCAGCTGATCACTAATGTATACCAAGTATTTCCTTTTAATACGATTTCTATTTCTGCCATTACTGCTTTTAGTCCGTGCTCTAGAACAACAGGTTCCCCTCACTCTCACCTTTCCCTGCCGCGTCAGTAATTGCCAGTGAATCAATAATCCCCTAAACGCTGGGCTCATGGTACAGTTTTCCGACTCAAAATCTCCACTGGATCCTCATTTCCTATCATAGCAACTCTAAAACTTTATATCCTGCTTTTAGTGCATCTCACATTATTTCCTCACATTATTAACATGATTTCTACTTCCTATTCAATTTAAGCTCAGTTTTATTGAGATCTCATAATTGTAATTGGATCTATTAATTAGTCACTATTAGATCTGATTAAATATTAATTTTAAAATCTAATAATTAACTGGTTGCTAATTTTAGATCTCACAGTTAAGTAATTGTTGCTGGCACATGGGACTGTCCAATGAATTATCATAGGGGATTTTCTCTCAATTGCCTGGCAATGAGCTAGAAGGGACCAATAGCTCCTACTAACAGCAGAAAAGTCTTCTCCTGATTTCTATTTCCCCCAGAGTTTTCAGGTGCTGGGTAGTGGGCATTCTCGGGCTCTCTTAAATAAATCTTGCTTAAGCTTAGATGGCTTGGCACCCAAACTCAGACTGTTCCCCTTACAAGCTACTCCCACAATTGTCCTACAAAATGAGAGCGGCATAAGGTGTGGGTTACTCCCCTAAAGAGCAGTCTCGCTGCATGCAGCTGTCCCTGATCTAAACATTGCTCTGAGCAGGACATTAGGAGAATGAACAGTGCTGGCAACAGTAGAATTTTTAATGGAGAGAGGGACGTGGTCTCTTTCAAAACATCAGATGGTTAATATTAGGCTGGTAAACAACTAATTGCGGGTTTTGCCAATGAAAGTAATGGCAAAGCTTAAATGTGAGATCAAAAACTGCAATTGCTTTTACACACCAGCCTAACAGTTGAAGACCTCAGAAATTTTATATGATCTAAGGACTAAATAAATTGAAATTAGAACAACGGGAAGATGAACACTATTGGTTTATAAGTTGTGTAGTCTCTATAGTTATTTCCAGTACTTCACACAGGTGGCAGCTTCTGACTTACAGAAGATCTACTTTCCATTAAGTTCAAGTACACGGTCACCAATTCAGGAAATCAAAAATAAAGGCAATGAGTAGTCCACAAAAAGAAAGGCAAAGAAATAAGGAAATGGAGTTCAAGGTTACCTTAAACCTAAAACTCATAGGAACTACAAAAGCTGAAGTAACAAGAGAGCCAGAGAGAGAAAAAAGAGAAGAAGATTCATTTCAGACCATATTGAAGTGAATGAGGCAGAAAAGCTGATATTGAGCTGTAAAATGGTCTATATACTGATGACATAGAGTCATACAATGGATTATAATACAAAAGTCACACAGAAAGAATAGGAACAACAGCAAGAATAGCAAACACATTTTTATTGAGGACAAACTACACTAGACAGAGTGTAAATACTTTATATGGATTATTTTATTCAATCCTTAAATCTGTATGGTAGATGCTGCTGTTTTCCTTTTTTGCTAGTAACAAAATTGAGTTCCAAAGAGCTTAAGTCTCTTGTGTGTCTTTTAATCAAGAAAAAGGACTAAAGGGGAGTGCAGCAGGTAAGTAATTCCCCTGCAGTCACACAACCAGCAAAGAGCAGAGGCAGAATTCAAACCCAGCTCTGCTCAATTCCAGGTCTCAAGCTCCTAACATACAAACACGTGTTAATGGATGGAACCACAATGCAACAACTACCCCAGAGATGGTAATTTCACCCTCTACTGTAGACACCCACACAGAGGTGTCTCTGATCCTCTAGTTGACAAGATGTGTGAGGAAAATAGATAAATGGATTTGACATAAGAGGCAGCATTGCTGCAGTCCTTCACCTTTGGTTAATTAGGAGCAAGCGTGCAGGACAAAAAGAGTGTTGGAAAGAAATCGGGCTCCACTGCTGGGAGTTACAGAACCCCTGTCGTGCAGGTGGGCTGTGACAGAGGCAGCATAGAGAGGGCAGATTGGCAATGCTCACGGGACATTTGCTGATCTAGCATCACAAGCAGCTTTGAAATCCAGATGCTTTTCTTCCTGACCCATGAATACAGGAAAGCTAAAAAAAAAAAAAAAAAAAAAAAAAAAAAAAAAAAAAAAAAAAAACCAAAATGAAGACAGTAAGATGGATGAAAACTAAGGTTTTATTTAATGTGTTTACTCCAATGGGCAGACTACTGGTTTACAAACAGGTATGTACAGCTTGCAATAGATGAGGATCATAAACATGTAGAATATAAAAATATATAAAATACAGTCTGTTTTCAAGGAGCTTACAGGTAGGGAGACATTACATGGCACAATGTACCAAACCATGTGCAGTGCAAGGACCTCACCATCCAATGAGGTTCATGAATCTTTTAATTCTTCAGCTCTTAATATCATACTTACTGTGTATACACAACTGCCTAGCTTCATTTAGTAATGTTTGTTGAACACACCAAAAGCTGAGATACCTTTGTTTCACAGGAAGAAATAACTATAAAATCATACTAAGATATCATCTTTTTTTTTCATTGCCTTCTCTAACATGGCAGAGATAAAGGAAGGTCACTTTAAGTGAAACTTAAATCAATCTTGCAATTAGTCTAAAATTTTTCAGGTCACTGATGTACCATCTTGATGCATCTTTATCAGCTATATGCCATACAGTTTTTACAATCAAATCACTTTTTCTACTCCTTAAATCATAAATGATTTATGAAAAGTCCCGTGAGCATTGTCACTTTTTTATTTATAAGAAAAGGGATATTCATATGCTGAAAATACTCTTACAGTTTCCCTTGTAAATAAAAAATATGAAATCTCGAAATTTTTTAAATCTAGAAGGGCAAGGGATGGTTTTTGACTGCTTGACTTTTACTAGAGTCACAGTGATTTATTTTAGATGGTGGGCATTTGAATGAGAGCATAATTTCATGACTCTCACTAGAAAAGGGAAGATTTAGCCAAGAATTCAAACTACTACACACTTGCACAAGCATATAGAATCAAAGCTCAAAGGAAACAAGGTTACTAGGTGAACTTCACCTTAAAGAACCGGTATGGCCAGGTGTGGTACCTCGCGCCTGTAATCCCAGCACTTTGGGAGGCTGAGGCAGACGGATCACGAGGTCAGGAGATCGAGACCATCCTGGCTAAAATGGTGAAACCCCGTCTCTACTAAAAATACACAAAATTCGCCAGGCATGGTGGCGGGTGCCTATAGTCCCAGCTACTAGGGAGGCGGAGGCAGGAGAATGGCGTGAACCTGGGAGGCAGAGCTTGCAGTGAGCTGAGATCATGCCAGTGTACTCCAGCCTGGGCAACAGAGCGAGACTCCGTCTCAAAATTAAAAAAAGAACTGGTATACTCCTGAAAACAGATAAACCAAAACCATAAGAAATTTAATTATAAGAGAAATTAAAATTTATCTTATAATTAAAGCTATCAATAAAGATTTTAAGTTATCAATAAAGATTCCCAGTTAATTATGCATCTACTGTATGTCAGAGACTGAGTTAATTGCTTTGCATACTGTTGAGCACATTTCAGGCTCTTTGTAAGTATTGGTTGATTTAACACCTTATTTTTATTATTTTTTATTTTTATAGATTTAGGGAGTAAAAGTACATTTTTTTTTTTTTGAGACAGGGTCTGACTCTGTCACCCAGGCTGGGGTGTTGTGTCACAATCACTGCTTGCTGCAGCCTCGAACACCTGAAGCAATTGACAAGTGCATTTTTGTTACATGGGTATATTGCATAGTAATGAAGTCTGGCTCTTAGTATAACCATCACCCAAATAACGTAAACTGTACCCAACTGGTAATTTTTTATTCCTCACCCACCTCTTACCCTCTCATCTTTTGGAGTCTTCAGTGTCTATTATTCCACCCTATATATCATGTGTACACATTGTTTTAGCTCCCACTCAGAAGTAAGAACATGTGGTATTTAACTTTCTGTTTCTGAGTTACTTCATGTAAGATAATGGCCCCCAGTTCCATCCAGAGAGGCGCAAAAGACATGATTTCATTTTTTTATGTTTGAGTAGTATTCCATGGTGTATATATACCATGTTTTCTCTGTCCATTTTCTCTATCAACTGACAGACTCTTAGGTTGATTCCATGACTTTGCTGTTGTGAGTAATGCAGTAACAAACAAGTGCAGGTGTCATTTTATCTAAAGATTTATTTCTCTTTGGGTAAATACACAGTAGTGAGATAGCTGCATCAAATCATAGTTCTATTTTTAGTTCTTTGGGAAATCTCCGTACCATTTTCCATAGAAGTTGTGCTTACTTACGTTCCAACAAATAGTGTTTAAGCAGCTATTTATTTTTTGAATTTTTAATAATAGCCATTCTGACTGGTGTAAGATGGTACCTCACTGTGGTTTTCATTTGCATTTCTCTGATTATTAGTGATATGGTTTGGCTGTGTCCCCACCCAAATCTCATTTTGAACTCCCATGTGTTGTGGGAGGGACCCGGTGGAAGGTAACTGAATCACTGGGGCAGGTCTTCCCCATGCTGTTCTCGTGATAGTGAATAAGTCTCATGAGATCTGACGGTTTTTAAAAAGCGAGTTTCCCTGCACAAGCTCTCTTTTTGCCTGCTGCCATCCACGCAAGACGTGACTTGCTCTTCCCTGCCTTCTGCCATGTCTGTGAGGCCTCCCCAGCCACTTGGAACATGAGTCCTTTAAAACTCTTTTGTTTGTAAATTGCCCGGTTTCAGGTATGTCTTTATCAGCAGCATGCAAATGGGCTAATATCGTAAATTGGTATCAGTAGAGTGGGGTGCTACTGTAGATACCTAAAAATGTGGAGGCAACTTTGGAACTGGGTAACAGGCAGGGGTTGGAACAGTTTGGAGGGCTCAGAAGAAGACAGGAAAATGTGGGAAAGTTTGCAGCTCCCTAGAGACTTGTTGAATGGTTTTGATCAAAATGCTGATAATGATATGGACAATGAAATCCAGACTGAGGTGGTATCAGATGGAAATGAAGAACTTGTTGGGAACTGAAGCAAAGGTGACTCTTGTTATGTTTTAGCAAAGAGACTGGCAGCATTTTGCCCTGCTCTAGAGATGTGTGGAACTTTGAACTTGAGAGGGATGAATTACGGTATCTGGCAGAAAAATTTTCTAAGCGGCAAAGCATTCAAGAGGTGACTTTAGTGCTGTTAAAGGCATTTAGTTTTATAAGAGAAGGAAAGCATAAAGTTGGGAAAATTTGCAGCCTGACAATGTGATAGAAAAGAAAATCCCTTTTTCTGAGAAATTCAAGCTGGCTGCAGAAATTTGCATGTGTGACAGGAGTCAAATGTTAATCACCAAGACAATGGGGAAAATATCTCCAGGGCATGTCAGAGGTCTTCACGTCAGCCCCTCCCATCACAGATTCTGAAGCCTAGGAAGAAAAAATATTTTCATGGGCTAGGCTCAGGGTACCCATGCTGTGTGCAGCCTAGGGACTTGGGGCCCTGCATTCCAGCCATTCCAGCTGTGGCTGAAAGGGGCCAACATAGAGTTCCGCCATGGCTTCAGAGGGTGCAAGCTCCAAGCCTTGGCAGTTTCCATGTGGTGTTGACCCCATGGGTACACAAAAGTCAAGAACTGGGGTTTAGGAACCTCTACTTAGATTTCAGAGGATGTATGGAAACACCTGGAGGCCCAGGCAGAAGTGTGCTATAGGGCCAGAGCCTTCATGGAGAACGTCTGATAGGGCAATGCAGAAGGGAAATGTGGGGTCAGAGCCCACACACAGGGTTCCTACTGGGGCACTGCCTACTGGAACTATGTAGTGGAACTATGGGCACTATCTCCAGGGCATGTCAGAGGTCTTCATGTCAGCCCCTCCCATCACAGATTCTGAAGCCTAGGAAGGAAAAATAGTTCCACTACATGCCCATAGTTCCACTACATACTGGAACTATGAGAAGAGGGCCCCTGTCCTCCAGACCCCAGGATGGTAGATCCATCAACAGCTTACACCGTTCACCTGGAAAAGCTATAGACACTCAACACCAGCCCATTAAAGCAGCCGGGAGGGAGGCTGTACCCTGCAGAGCCATGGGGTGGAACTGCCCAAGACCATGGAAACCCACCTCTTGCATCAGTGTGACCTGGATGTGAAACATGGAGTCAAAGGAGATCATTTTAGAGCTTTATGATTTGACTGACCTGCTGTATTTCAGACTAGCATGGGGCCTGTAGCCCCTTTGTTTTGGCCAATTTCTCCCATTTGGAATGGCTGTATTTACCCATTGTCTGTACCCCCACTTTATCTAGGAAGTAACTAACTTGCTTTTGATTTTACAGGCTCATAAGTGTAAGGGTCTTGCTTTGTTTCAGATGAGACTTTGGACTGCGCATATTTGAACTAATCCTGAAGTGCGTGAAGACTTTAGGGCACTGTTGGGCAGGCATAATTGGTTTTGAAATGTGAGGACATGAGATTTGGGAGGGGCCAGGGGCGGAATGATATGGTTTGGATGTGTCCCCACCCAAATCTCATCTTGAACTCCCACATGTTGTGGGAGGGACCCGATGGGAGGTCATTGAATAATGGCAGCAGGTCTTTCCCATGCTGTTCTCATGACAGTGAATGAGTCTCATGAGATGTGATGGTTTTAAAAGGGGGAGTTTCCCTGCACAAGCTCTCTTTTTGCCTGCTGCCATCCATGTAAGACGTGACTTGCACCTTTGCCTTCTGCCATGATTTTGAGGCCTTCCCAGCCCCTTGGAACTCTAAGTCCACTAAATCTCTTTCTTTTGTAAATTGCCCAGTCTCAGGTATGTCTTTTATCAGCAGCATGAACACAAACTAATACAATTAGTGATGTTGAGCATTTTTTCATATGTTTGTTGGCTAATTGTATATCTTCTTTTGAGAAATTTCTGTTCATTCCCTTTGTCCACTTTTAAATGGGGTTGCTTTTCTTTTTTGTTGAGTTATTTGAGTTTCTCATAGATTCTGGATATTAGTCCTTCGTCACATGCATAGTTTGCAAATATTTTCTCCCATTTTGTAGGCTGTCTCTTTACTCTGTTGATTATTTATTTTGCTGTGCAGAAACTTTTAGTTTAATTAAGTTCCATTTATATTTTTCTTGTATTTGGTGCATTTATTTTAGAGAACTTTGTCATAAATTCTTCACATAGGCCAATGTCCAGAATAGTTATTCCTAGGTTTTCTTCTAGGATTTTTACAGTTTCAGATCTTACAGTTAAGTCTTTAATCCATCTTGTGTAATTTTTGTATATGGTAAGAGATATGGGTCCAGTTTCATTCTTTTGCATATGGCTATTCAGTTTTCCCAGCCCCATTTCCTGAATACAGTGTCCTTTTCCTATTGTTTATTTCTGTTGACTTTGTCAGAGATCACTTAGTTGTAATTAAGTAATGCCTTATTTTTAATAATCACAAAATAAAAAGGCATGTAGATTTTGTTAATTCCAGGTGATAACATTTGGTTAAATAGCTAAAAAATGGTGGAGCCTAAGCACCTTTTTCTATCCTGAGATGCCCTTTACCTAGTAAAAGAAATATAATGATTCTTCATTGATTATAATTTACAAAAAATTGACTTTGTTTTCTATAATTTACATGTACTTATACTGGGCATTTGAAAAGACTCTTCTAAATAGCAGACATATGGTAAATACACATACATCATTCTACATGCATAACTCAGTGATTAAAAATGCCATTAACCTTTCGTTACTATGAACTTGCCTATACCTGATATTGAGATCTTTGAATGGGACAGAGTGGGACATTGAAAATATTACTTAACCTAATGATAATTATGAAAGCAAACATAATAGTATATAATGTATAATTGACTTTCTATGTGAATTAATTTTCTCCAATTATTAATAAAATTTTAATTTTCTCTGACTCTTTTAGTTCATTATTAAAATTAAATTGTATTTATTCTTTGTTTTTATCAGTTATCTAACATATACATGTATATATACACAGAGAGACAGAGAAAGAGACAGAAGAAACACTTGATAAAGGGATATTCTATACTGCAGAAACAGAACAAGTGGATTTGAACACAACCAATATTTAGTGTCTTTAGTGTTTTCTACCTCTAATTTTTAAATATAAATTACCAGTAATGAACAATTATACAGACGTTTCCTTTATTTGAAACAAACTTAATATTCTTTTTATTTTTATTGCTATTGTTATGTATCTAGCACTCTACATTCCCCAAATCATATTATCATCAATCTAAAAATCAGCTTAATTGATGGCAAGTCATTTTACTGGTACTGTCAAATTGGAAATGGAGAAATTACAACAGAGAAAATTTGAGATTGATGAAGATCCTGAATCAAATGAGGAAAATAGAAACAAAAATACTTGCTTCAACTCCAGGATATGTATCCTAAAGGCTAAAATAAGAAATGTTACTGATTATTCTTACTTTAATGCACTGTCATACCTGTGAACTGCCAATTGCAAGTAATAATATTTAAGAGTAGATGTTTCAAATATAAAGCAATTATATGTATATCTTATTTCTACAAAAGTTTAATTTTAAAATATTTGTATTAAATTTAAACAAAGGCAAGTCAGATATTAAGCATGATATAGTATTAGATTATCTGTATTTGGATTTTATTTACCAGTAATTGAACTAGAAAGAACACACATCAATAAAATCTGTTTATATTCTCTCTACATTATTTGTGGGATTTGGACTGACCTTAATAAATGAAATATTATGAATACATTGGCCCTTGGAATCAAGAATGAAGAAGACGAAAGCATTCCCTTGCAAATCTATGACCTTGCTTGCCTGAGAGATTCAGTAACTGCCATGGCCACGCCAATCTCAATGATGGATATTTTTAAATGTGCCAGGGAACACACAACAGAGTCCTCTACTGAAAGCAACAATGGCTTCACATAAAATCTGCCCCATGCAGAGTTCTTGAAACTTAACAGACAAGAAGAAAGATAAAGAATTCAGGAAAGCTGATCATGAGTTTAAAGTTCTTTCTATACCTTAGTGAACATCAGATCTTAAGCAAGTTATTTCATTGCTTTAAGCCACAATTCCCTCTTCAGAAAAGTGAGACTAATAATGCTAGACTTAAAGAGTTATGATAAGAAAGAGAGTCAATTGGCATAGACGGACTTGCTGATTTCATTCATTGTACAACTGAGCCTTCAGGATGGGAATCTGTAAACTGCAGCTTAATTGTTTATATGACACAAGCTTAACATGTGTCCTCGGTCAAGTCATTGCTGAGTTTCTCCATCTAATATGTCACTTCCCTCATAAGTATTAGGCAAGAACTTCTTGGGGTAATAATCTATAGAAGAAGATTTCTATTACATCTGACAATAGTTGCTTTTATTATTATTTATATTTTAATAGGGATTATAGTTCTTTTCTCCAGGAGTTTGGTTAGGCTAAAAAGAAGTCTATGAGATTTGCCAATTGAATTTTTTGTAAGTTTAAATTTTATATGATTTATCCAAATCATACCTAATGACTTACAGCAAATATCCAGGGCTTTATCATTATCAGCTATCAGTAGGAGGTGGCAGCCCTTTGCTAACATATCCAACACTTTTAGACAGTCTTTTGGCAAAGGTTTAATTCTCTATTATAAATAAAATTATTTTCATCTCAAAATCTGAGAAACATGTGATGTGCATCTAATTTTGGTTCACAAACACAGTGATCAACTAACATCTCTAATCTAAATGTTGAGCATTTTACTTTTTCCTGTGTGTTTACTTGTTTGCCTCTTTGTTTACCTATTTCTTTCATTCTTTTCTTCCTCCCTAGGAGTGAAAATTGGCAGCTCATTAAAACTGAGAAGCCAAAGCCATTAAATGCAACAACAACAACAACAAAAAAAAGGAATAATTATTCACACTAAACAAAAAGAGTTTTCTCTGAGAGTTATATTGAACAGTGTATAATGTTAACTTTTGATTGTTTTCTTTTCTTTTTTTTTTTTTCTTTTGCTGTCAACTTCCAGGCAAGCCATTAGAGGAAGAAGGAGGGGAATGAAGGCAAAGGAGCCTGAAAGCACTTGGCTGGTTTTCCATGTTGAGCTCTGCTCCCTTCCTGTCTGACTCTCCAATAAAGACCAGCTCCAGTAATGGGCCCCTGAAAAACTATGAGATTCCTCAATCACAAGTGTTGCTCCACACAGCTGCACGAAGAACAAAGGAACCAAAAGTCACCTTGGCCTTCAATACAGTTCCTTAAAGACAAAAGTCCAAGACTTATCATTCATCACCATACTCCCAGCTCCCAGTCAGGACTCGCTGTTTGTAGAATCAATTTGAATATAATTACATATTTTGGGGGGTGTTAGGCAACAAGATCCTTTAAATGCTTTAAAATTTATAAAGCATATTTTTTTCCTGACCAAACTACATCAAATCCACTGACTGTGTTAATTGATCCATGAACCTCCCCCACCAGATACATATGCATTTGCTGTAATCAGTTCTTGTTTCTCACCTACTTATCTCCATCTTTAGCTCATTAATCATCTACTGTCAGATGTCCTTGCCTGTCCAGATGCTTTGACAGGTTTCAGTCTTACCTGGAATATTCCAGTGCCCAGCCTCTAAGATTATCTTTGATCCTCTCTTCCTAAATGGTATAGGAAAGTGAACCTAAGAACATTCTTCCAATAAACTAGTGGCTGGGTTTGCTTTCTCTAGCCAACCCCTGCTACCTCCAGCTGGCTGTTTAATGACAGCACTGTCAGTAGGAACTCAAATCTCTCCACAACAGCCTTCTCAGGAGACTCACCTGCCCCACTTCCACCAATTCGCTACCAATTCACTACCAAATTCACTTCCACCAATTCACTACCAAAGCTCTGAGAGAATTTTATGACCTCCAAACTCTGGGTGTTGACTTAGGGTTGAGTTTGAGGTTTGTTTGCTCGATTTGCAGTAGTGTGGCTTTTGAGCAGTGGCAGTAGTAATGGAGTCGATAATGTCCTAACATGGCAAGTTCTAAGCAGCATCACTGCAACTCTGGTATTGAGGATTTAGTGGCATCTTCTTGTTAAAGGTGCTAAAGACTACAGCATACAGTATCTGTGAGCTTCCCACCAACCTGCCACAAGACAGAAAGTGTTTCAGAAAGTTGAAGTTCAGACCTTACGCTCAGCCATTTGAGTCAGTGACTACCGACTACATTGTTTGTATCAACAAATTTTCTCAACAGGCTGGTGGCCAAGCAAGCACCTGCTACCACCACAGATGTCACTGCAATGAAGCATTCTGCTCAACAATTACATATCCAAGACCCAGAATGAAGCTCTCCTGCAAAAGTGACATTTTAATTAGACTTGATTCTTTTTGAGAAATAATGCAGTAAGCTAAATTCTCCCTTTGCCGCCCATCCTTAAAGTCATCATTCTAAGCCAAAATAACTTTTAAAAAGGAAAACAAAATTAGAGGGCTAACATTCTGATTTCAAGATTTGTTATAAAGATGCACGAATCCAGACAATATGGTATTGGTGTAAAGATAGGCACAGGGGCAAAGACAACTTAGTAGAACAAAAGAGTGTGTTCAACAAATGGTGGTAGAAGAGTTGTATATCCATAAGCAAAAAAAGAATAAACTTTGGTCTAAACATTATACCATGTACAAAAATTAACCAAAAATGGTGCACAGGTACAAATACTAAACCTAAAATTGTAACAAAACTTATCTAAGAAAACATAAGAGAAAGTTCTTGTAACCTTTAGATAGCCCAAGAGTTTTTAGATAAAAAACAAAAGTTTATATTTTATGTATAATAATTCATTTATTCTTGCTAATATTTATATCAGGTGGTATCATTACTTTCCCCTGTCTTCACATGGTTTCATAAGAAGAGGAAAAGAAGAGAGACCTCTCCCCTTCCATGTGCACATGCCAAAGAAAGGCCATATAAAGACATAGTGAGAAAGCGGCTGTCTGAAGGTCAAGAAGAGAGCCCTCATCAGAAACCAAATTTGCCAGGACCTTGGTCTTGGACTTATCAGGTTCGGTCCTTTAAGTTACCTAGTCAATGATATTTTGTTATGACAGCCCAAACAGACTAATACATAACCCAAATGTCCATCAACAGGTGAAGGGATAAACAAATCATTGTATGTCTACACAATGGAGTCAGAAACAGAAAAAAATGAACTATTGATACATGCAAAATTATGAATGAATACATAAGTAGGATGAGCAAAAGAATCTGTTAAAATAGAGTGCATGCTATATAATTCTGTTTATATAAAATCTAGGAAGTCCAAACTACACTATAATGACCAAAGCAGATCAGTCATTGCCTGGGAGGGAGGAGTGAGGAAGAGTGGAAGTAAAGGATTACAAAGGCACATGAGAAAACCTCAGGAGTGAAGAATATGTTTACTGTCTTGATTGTGGTGATGTCTTCACAAGTGTATACTTATATCAAAACTCACCAAATTTCGGCCAGGTATGGTAGCTCACACCTGTAATCCCAGCTATGTGGGAGGATCAGGCAGGAGGATTACTTGAGCCCAGGAGTTTGAGACCAGCCCTGCCAACATGGTGAGAGACTACCCTTCCACTCCCCATCTCTTCAAAAACAAATCCAATTTTATACTTTTTTGAGTTTTTCTTATTTTTTTTTTTTTTTTTTTAGATGGAGTCTCACTCTTTCGCCCAGGCTGGAGTGCAGTGGCATGATCTTGGCTCACTGCAATCTCTGCCTCCTGGGTTCAAGCGATTCTCCTGCCTCAGCCTCCCACATAGCTGGGATCAAGGTGTATGCTCTCACACCCAGCTAATTTTTGTATTTTTAGTACAGACGGGGTTATGCCATGTTGGCCAGGCTGTTCTCGAACTCCTGGCCTCATGTGATCTACCTGTGTTGGCCTCCTGAAGTGCTGGGATTAAAAGTGTGTGCCATGCGGCCCAACTTAAATTTTATACTTTAAATAAGTGCAGTTTCCTCACAAAAGAAAGTAGATGAGAAGGGCAGAAAGACTCCCACTATATACTGCTAAGTGTAAAAAGCAAAGTCCAGGGTCATAATACTACTACTAATAGCAACTCACATAGCACTTACTTGTGGCAGATATTCTTCTAAACTAAATGCTTTATGTATAATAATTGATTTATTCTTGCTAATATTCACATTCACATAAAGTGGCATCATTACTTTCCCTTTTGCAAATGAGGTAACCGAGGCTTATTGCAATCACACAGCTAATAACTCGTGAATCAGGACTGCTATCCCTGCAGTTGGATTCTAACCTGCTCTTTATTTATCTTTTTTTTTTTTTTTTTTGAGACGGAGTCTGGCTCTTGTTCCCCAGGCTGGAGTGCAGTGGCGCCATCTTGGCTCACTGCAAGCTCCACCTCCTGGGTTCACGCCATTCTCCTGCCTCAGTCTCCTGAGTACCTGGGACTACAGGCGGCCACCACCACGCCTATAGAGATGCGGTTTCACTGTGTTAGCCAGGATGGTCTCGATCTCCTGACCTGGTGATCTGCCCGCCTCGCCTCCCAAAGTGTTGGGATTACAAGCGTGAGCCACCCCACCTGGCCATCTAATGTGCTCTTAATCACCACACTTGACTGCAAGATCTTACTACGTAAAATAAATGTGCATGCAAGGCAGATGTATTTGGAGTGGGGAAGGAGATGGAACTATGGAAAGGAGTCTGGTGAAAGGGAAATTTATTCTTTAAGGCAAATACTCTTTTCTTGTTTAATTTTATAGCAATCAGCCCTGTGTCAATTGGTCCTTCTGGAAGCATATGCCAAGATGACAAGTGAGAAGTACAAGTGTTTTATTGGGAAGTAATGCCTGTGAAAGGTAAAGCAAAAAGCAAGATTGGTCAGGGAGAGCCTCAGATAATCAAACAGATCAGCCTAAATCTCAGCCAACCCAGTGGGGCACTCTGAAGCAAAGATCGCCCTTTAGAGGTGTTTCATCTCATGTTGAATAGAAATGACCAGACCCTGGTAATTCTGTGATGCTGTCATTGCTGTGGACTACTTACAAAGTGTGCCCTCAGCTTGAACAAAAGCTGAGGAGGATCCAGAAGATACCGCAGAGGAAGGATGTCAATTTCCCACCCTCTCTGTAGCAGAATAGCAAGTTCTCTCTTAAAGGGAGATCTGAACAGCTCTCCTTCTTGGCTACCACACTATCAAACAGGAAGAATATATTTTCTTACAGAGCTCTTAATGTGTAGTAAGTTACCCAATTATTGATCAAAATGGTTGAGAAAATATCCATTTCTTTAATATGTTTTTTCCCTTTGGGAGAAGGAAAAACAAATGATATGCCCAAGTGATATGCTGAATCTTCTGCAAAAGACATTGCTTCTTTAACTCAGGAATAGAAAACCAAATATCGTATGTTCTCACTGATATGTGGGAGCTAAGCTGTGAGGACGCAACAGCATAAGAATGATACGGTGGACTTTGCGGACTTGAAGAGTGGGAGGGGGCCGAGGGATAAAAGACAAGATATATGGTGCAGTGTATACTGCTCAGGTGATGGGTACACCAGGATCTCACAAATCATGACGAAAGAACTTACTTATGTAACCAAATACCACCCATACCCCAATAACTCATGGAAAAATAAAATAATAAATTTTTAAAGACTGCTTCTTTATATCATGTGTGGAAAATGACTCAACTGCCCTCTCAAATTCTATTCAAATAGGCCTTATATGTTGCTGATTATACTATCTCAATTAGGAACCATATACTGGTATTTATTTACTATTAGTATTATCACAGCACAATAGCAGTTTCCATGCAAAGGGGAACAGGTCAAGGTGGAATCAAAAGTCATCAATGCAAAAGATTCCACTTTTACTTTCAAATTTAATTGAAGTAGATATACAAGTCAACATTCCAAAAAGGAAATAAATTTGCTATTTTGCTACTTTCCCAAACAAGAGAAAGGAGATAAATCCCCAGCATATTGAGTGAAAAGGATCTAGTGAAATATCCTGGCAGGTCAGTCCTATTTGAGAAGTGGTTGCATTACTAAGTCATATGAATAATTAAACAACTCTTACCACCTGCAGGAAACAGAAAATGAAGGATAATATCAAGTACCTCTCAACTCTAACTGCAAAAAAAAAAAAAAAAAGTCATTTTCCCTGAAAATCAGTAATTCCCACTTGATAAACTGGTACAAAATTATTAATTCCCTGTATTTGAGAAATTAAGAGATAGTACTTTTTAAATTTTACCTGCTTGTCTTTGATAGTTATATATTCCTTTCCCTATGGTTCTCTCTTTCCTTTTTCAATAAATTCTTCTCTCAACACACACACACACACATTCACCTATAACACTACATTTTAAACTTGTAATGTGATTATGGAAATAGACTGTTAATCAGAAGAACAAGGTTTCATATTCATATCTGCTACCGAATGTTCTGCCTTAGGTTAGTCAGCTAATTTTTCATTTAAATTGATTTTTAATTCAACTTTTGCAAATGCCCAAGTAATGATTAACTAAAATATAAATAAGCAAACAAAGATAATTGTTCTGTGAAATGGAAATATATTCAGCCTCCAAAACACCAGTCTCTCTACTCAAGTAGCATTTTTTCTTAGTCTAAGAAAAAGCAAGAACAAATAGAAAGTCTGGGGGAAAACACTAGGGAAAAGGGAAACATCTAATGAAGAATGTTGAGCTTCTTGCCCGTATAACTGCAATGGCAATAGCCAGGTCACAGTTTGAAATGCCTGCTGAAAAGGAATTTGATTGTGCCTACATCAAAAAACAAACAAGAAGTTCAAGAATGTAAATCAGATCACACCGAGTTTTTGCTGTGTTTCAGACTGTGCTAAGAACTTTACTGGCATTACTCTACTGATGCCCTAACAACAATCTTAGGAAGCAGATATTAAAATCCTCATTTTAGAGATAAGAAAAAAATCAAACCCTAAGGATTAAATAGTTGACACAATGAAAAAAACCCAGAATTGAAAAGTAGGTTTTTTTACTTATTTTGGTTTTTTCGTTTGTTTTTTTTTTAATTCCTCAGCCTGTACTATACTAAGCCACATAAAGCAGAGGAACCATTATGTTGACTCTCAAACCTAAGTGTGCCTCAGAATCACCTGGCAGACTTGTTAAAACAGACATCTGGGCCCCAACCCCAAAGTTTCTGATTTGGTAGGTGGGGCCAGAGGATTTACATTTCTATCTAGCTCACAGGTAACGTTGATTCTGCTAGTCTAGATACCACATTTTGAGAAGCAGTGTTCTAAGCCAATGGTTCCCAAATCTTTGGATTTCAGGCAGCAATTTTTTTTTTAATGAAGTTTGAGTGGGCAAAGAACATGAATGGACTTTTTTTTTAACAAAAGACATACAAATGGCAATAGTACATATTAAAAAAAAAAAATGCTCAACATCACTAATCATCCCGGTCAGAGTGGCTATTAATAAAAAGACAGAAAATAGCAGATGTTGCCAAAGCTGCAGAGAAAAGGGACATTTCCTACATTGTTGGTGGAAATGTACGCTATTTGTAGTAGTACAACCTCTATGAAAAACTGTATGGAGATTTCTCAGAGAGTTAGAAATAGGACTATCATTCAATCCAGCACTCTCACTACTAGATATATACCAAAAGGAAAATAAATAAATTTATCAAAAAGATACCTGCACTCATTTGTTTATTACAGCACTATTTGCAACAGCAAATATATGGAATCAACCTAAGTGTCCATCAGTGGAGAATTAAAGTGTGGTAAACATACACAATAGAATAATATTCATCCATTAAAAAGAATGCAATCAACAATATGGATAGAACTAGAGGTCATTATCATAAGTAAAACAAGCCAGACACAGAAAGTCAAATATTGCATTTTGTCATCATAAATGGGTACTAAACAATGTGTACAGACGTGCAGAGTGGAATGATAGACAATGGAGATTCAGAAGGGTGAGAGGATGGGAGGGGTGGAGGACGATAAATTACTTTTTTTTTTTTTATTTTTTTGAGACGGAGTCTCGCGCTGTCGCCCAGGCTAGAATGCGGTGTCGCCCAGGCTAGAGCGCCATCTCGGCTCACTGCAAGCTTCGCCTCCCAGGTTCACGCCATTCTCCTGCCTCAGCCTCGCTTGTAGCTGGGACTACAGGCGCCTGCCACCGCTCCCGGCTAATTTTTTGTGTTTTTAGTAGAGACGGGGTTTCACCGTGTTAGCCAGGATCCTCTCGATCTCCTCTGACCTCGTGATCCGCTCGTCTTGGCCTCCCAAAGTGCTGGGAATACAGGCGTGAGCCACCACGCCCAGCCGTGAAATTACTTCATGGATATAATGTACATTATTTGCATGATGGATACTGTTTGGACGAACGGAGGCAAGATGGTGCACTTCCGGGTTCTTCATCCCCACCCCCAACTCTTCCCGCGCGCGGGAAAATGCAGCGGGCGCCTGGGAAGGTGCAGACCAACTGGGCATGCGCCAGGTGACATCAATCTGAAGAGACCAAGATTTACCTGGTCGCACCTGCAGAACGCCCCTGACACGCCCATGCCCCACCTATTGCCCTCCCACTCCTAGAAAAGCCGCTCTCCGCCATTGAGCCACGCGGACCTCTCACAGCCCCAGTCCTGTCAGGATGTCGGGACTGTGGGAAGTCCCTCTGAGAGCCCCACGGGGGGCCTCTGCCGGCCTCCTTCGCCGGAGGCCGACAGACTTCTCCCGCACACCTTAGGTTACCAAAATAAACGTGCAGTTTTGCGCCTGACCTTTGCCTACTTGCTGGTTCTTTTGTGCTCGCTCTGGTGGTCTTAGAAAAACAAGACAGATACTCCCTAAAGCCCTGAGTTAACCCCCATGCAACCTATGAATGTAACAAACTTGTAGTTGTACCTCATAAATTTATACAAATTAAAAAATAAAAATAAAGTTTAACAGACCACCAAATTTTATTGTGGTTGGTTGTTGCATAAATAACACAAAAAAAACAAGAAAACTATATTATAATACCTCTATAATTTATTTTTGTTTTTTGAAAATTAAGGCATAACTTATATACAGTAAAACTGACCCTGAAAGTTTTGACGAACATATATAGTCATGTAACGAACACTACAATCAAATCAAGATATAAGAGGCAGGAGCAGGGGCTCACATCTCTAATCCCAGCACTTTGGGAGGTCAAGGCAGGTGGACTTCTGAGGTCAGAAGCTCAAGACCAGCCTGGCCAACATGGTGAAACTTCATCTCTACTAAAAATAGAAAAGTTAGCCAGATGAGATGGCCCACATCTGTGATCCCAGCTACCTGGGGGGCTGAGGCCAACTCGGGACGCAGAGGTTTCAGTGAGCTGAGATCACCCTGCTGCACCCCAGCCTGGGCGACAGAACAAGACCCCATCTCAAAAAAAAAAAAAAAAAAGATATAGGACACCTACATCATTCCAAAAAATACCCCATGACTTATTGTAAAGAAAAGAAGAAAAAAAAGAAACCCTCCTCCACCTCTAGACTATAACCACCACCAATGTTTTCTGTTTCTATAGTTTTACTTTGTCCAGAATATCATATAAACGAAGTCAGACAGTATGTAACCATTTGAGTCTGGCTTTTTTCTCTTAGCATAATGTACTTGAGACACGCCTATTTTGTTTTGTGTATTTGTTTCTTTTTAATGCTAAAGAATATTCCATTGTATGGATATATCACCATTTGCTTAACTAGTCCCAAATTGAGGAGCATTTGAGTCCTTTCCACTTTGGGGCAATTACCAAAAAGAAAGCTGTTATAAACATTCGTAACATTCATATACAGATTTTTGTGCATGTAGCTAAGAGTAGGACTGATGAATGATATAGTAAGTTTATGTCAAACTATATAAGAAACTTCCAAACTATTTTCCAAAATGGTGGCACTATTTTACATCCTCACCAGCAATGTATAAGAGTTATTCCACATCCTCACCAAGACTTAATAATGTCAGTTTTTTTATTTGTTTGTCTTTAATCCTAGCCATTCTAATATATAAATAGAAAAATCTCATTGTAGTTATCATTTGTATTTCCCTAATGACTAATGATTTCAGAATCTTTTCATGTCTTCCAACTTGGTTCTTTTTCAAAATTGTTTTGTCTACTACACCCCCTTTGTTTTTCCACATAAATTCTAGAATCTGCTTGTTAGTTTCTATAAAAACATCCTGTCATAATTTTGATTGTCATTTCATTGACTCTATAGATCAATTTGGGAAGAAATAAGATCTGAAAAACACTGGGTCTTCCAGTACATGAATACGGCTTATCCTTCATTTATTTAGGTCTTTGATTTTGTTCAACAGTATTTTCTTGTTCTCAGCATGTAGATTTTGAATATATTTTGTAAGATTTACAAGTAAATAGTTTATATTCTTGTAGTGGTACTTATTAAATTTCAATTTCTCATTTTTCATTGCTAGCCTATCAATAGTTTAATTTTCAAAGATGTTTTAGCACTAAAATTGGGAATGGTGCACAGTAAACTGTTAATATTTTTGGTTTAGTGAATAATGAATAAGTAAAATGAGAGAAAAACAGAATAAAAAAAGCAGTGTCCAGTTCTAGAGAAGAAAGTAAACCTAAGGAAGTAGACAGTCAACTTGCATCTTGATATTACTCAAATATCCTGTGGATTTTATCTCATGTTTCTTAGACCTTCAGATAAGCACCTCCTTCTTGACATTCAGGTCACAACTTGCATGAAACTCACTCAGACAACCCAATCTTTGCCACTGCCTTAATCATTTTCTGTCAGTTCACCTTGTTTTAACTTTTTCATAATGCTTTTTATTACTTGACCTTTTCTTTTTATTGACTTATTTGATTATTTTTGGTCTTCCCTCACTAGTTTTCTTTATTGCTATATCAAAGCACTTATAACAATGTCTGATACACAGATGGCATCAATATTTGTTTATATAATGAAAGAAGGAGATGCATGGATACAGGGATGAGCTGCAAAAATAACCTTTTATAAAAAGAACAAAAAATAAAACTCACTCAAAAGAGCAAGAAACATCTATCATAAGGTACTTGAAATACATTTTTAAGTATGCAAGACCTTCAAGGAAAAAATACAAAGTACTGCAGGACATAAAAGATGTAAGTAAATATAATATTCATAAATGAGAAACTTAAAGTCATAAAAGATATACATTTTTCCTTTAAAAAACTATAAATATATTGTACTTTTCAGAACCAGCCCTAGGGTAAGGAGAGTGAGGTAAGTGAGGGCCTTGGCTGGGGTGCAAAATTTTAAAGTCCACCAAGAAATACAGACATCAAGATAAGCAATATTTTAATGCATTGTTTTCAAAAATCAAAATTAATGCAAAAAGTCACTGATTAACAAAATATAAAAATTTTCAGGATATAATAAAAGACATGGTCAGTCCTGATTTTCCATTTCACCTCTGCCTCCAATATGGTTTAGCACAATGCTATGACCGATCCTGTCTTTCTCAAAATTGTTGATATATTGTTACTTAAAGACTTTGTGCATTAAATTTCATTTTTAAAATGTTGCATTAAAATATTATTTATTAGCCAGGCATGGTGGCTCACGCCTGTAATCCCAGCACTTTGGGAGGCCAAGGCAGGTAGATCATGAGGTCAGGAGATCGAGACCATCCTGGCTAACATGGTGAAACCCTGTCTCTACTAAAAATACAAAAAAATTAGCCAGACCTGGTTGCAGGCACCTGTAGTCCCAGCTACTTGAGAGGCTGAGGGAGGAGAATGATGTGAACCCAGGAGGCAGAGCTTTCAGTGAGCCAAAATCATGCCACTGCACTTCAGCCTGGGCAACAGAGCGAGACTCCAGCTCAAAAAAAAAAAAATAGTATATATATTATTTATCTTGATTCCTGAATATTTCTGGCAACTCCTTACATTTTGGACCTGAGGAAAATACCTCATTCACCTCCATTGACTCACCCTAGTTTGGGTTCAGATAATTTCTATGAAAATTACATAGGATTGGCCGGGCGCGGTGGCTCAAGCCTGTAATCCCAGCACTTTGGGAGGCCGAGACGGGCGGATCACGAGGTCAGGAGATCGAGACCATCTTGGCTAACACGGTGAAACCCCGTCTCTACTAAAAATACAAAAACTAGCCAGGCGAGGTGGCGGGTGCCTGTAGTCCCAGCTAGTCGGGAGGCTGAGGCAGGAGAATGGCGTAAACCCAGGAGGTGGAGCTTGCAGTGAGCTGAGATCCGGCCACTGCACTCCAGCCTGGGCAGCGGAGCGAGACTCCGTCTCAAAAAAAAAAAAAAAGAAAAGAAAATTACATAGGATTTTCTTTAACTTATTAAACTGATCCTAAAATCTATACAAAAGAATGCAGGTATTAAAATAGTCAAAAGGGGCCGGGCATGGTAGCTCACACCTGTAATCTCAGCACTTTGGGAGGCCAAGTCTGGAGTCAGGTCCAGGAGTTCAAGACCAGCCTGGACAACATACAGTGACCCCACCTCTACGAAAAATAATAAAATTACCCAGGTGTGGTAGTACTTGACTGTGGTCCCAGCTACTTGGGAGGCTGGAGGACTACCTGGGCTCAGGGGGTTGAGGCCACGGTAAGCTATGATCACACTCCAGCTTGGGAGACAGAGCAAGACCCTGTTTCAAAAAAAAATAGTCAAAAGACATTGAAATCTAAGAGCCGGCAATCATCAAAGAACCTAGTAATTTGCCATCACTATAGGTCAGAGTATACACAACTCCCTCTTCTCAGAAAAGACAGAGCTGGAGTATGTAGCCAAAGGAATGGACAGGAGCAGCGTATTGATCAGAGTTCTCCAGAGAGACAAAATCAGGATATATGGAAGGGGATATATTAGGGGGAATCAGCTCACACAGAGATGGAGTAGTCCCGATAGGACAACTGCAAGCTATAGAGCTGGAGATGCCAGCAGCATTGGCTAAATACTGGTAGCATGGATCAGTCCAAGTCTCAGGCCTCAGAACCAGGAAAGCCTACAATGTAGTCCCTAGTCAGGTCCAAGAAACCCCTGAGAGGCTGCTGGTTCAAGTCTCAGAGTTCAAAAGCCAAAGAACCTGGAGTCTGACATCCAAAGGCAGGAGGAGTAAAAGTGTCCTGTTCTAAAAGGGAGAGAGAAAGTAGGAAGAGAAAACTCCCCTTCCTCTGCAGGTTTGTTCCAGCCAGACCCCCAATGTGAGGGCAAGTCCTCCTCTCTCAGTTCACTGACTCACATGTTCATCTCCTCTAGAAACACCCTCACAGACACCTAGAAACAATGCTTTGCCCTCCATCTACCTATCCCTCAATCCAGTCAAGTTGACACCTTAAATGAACCATCACAAGGAGCAAGGTCAAGAAAATAAACTCTGAAGCAGCTGCTGCTGTCAATCGGCGATATAAATCCCACTGGTGGCACAGAAAAGCAATGAAGAGACCTGAGTCACCCAGAAACAGAGTGGACGAAGGATGAAACGGTGAGCCTGGAGTCCCAGTTACTTCACTAGGCGATATCAAAAATACAAGGGATGTCTTCAGAGTCATACAGGAACAAAGCTATCTGTTCATGGATCAGTTGAGAACTACCAACTAGATTTACATCCCTCACAAATCCTCTTGGACACACCCTCACTATGTGGTAGCTGCAGATGGTTCGTTTGGATTTGACTCATTTTATTTTTTTTCCTTCTATTCTGAATTCACTCCCATTCCCATGATAGCCTGAATCATAGATTTATCCCTTTTGACTTTCAGGTTGCCCCCGCCACCTTAACTAAGCAATTCACTCCACTCACTCCCTCACCGCCCAATGACATCTCCCAGTTGGTTTCTCTCTCCCAATTGTAATCTTCACCTATTCCTACTTCTAGTTCCTCAAAAATAGACACAAGGCTGTATGGCCTCAAGAGTGAGAACTCTAAGTATTTTCCTATTCAGTCAGTGAAATTTAAAAATGAATTAACAGAAAAATATAGACTCTTACTTATTTTTATATTATGGGACATGAGTTACTACTAAAAAAAAATGAATAAGGCTAAACTAAAAATTTAAAGAAAAAGACCAATTTTATCTGCTATTAAATTGAATATGAACTTGAAAAGGGATGTTAGGATACAGAATTCCCACTGATTATTTTTAAAAAGGGATGTTAGGATACAGAATTCCCACTGACTATTTTATCAGCCCCTAACGCTAATACATTCTGAGAAGTGACCATGTACAAGTACACCAATCATCACAGAATTGAATAAAAATCCCTGCAGTAAAGAGAGGATTTTTTAAATCTTCTTTGGCCCCAACCCTTTTCTAAAGCCTCTTGTAAACATGAGAAAGACAAGCAGATTATGCCTTTTCTACTGTCAGATGAAACTCTGATTTTCTAAGTGTAGCCACATCTCTATCATAACCAGACAAAGTTCTTGCATTGTGAAATTTAAACCATGTCAGCAAAAACTGATACAGTTAGTACACTTACAATTGCCTATACTTGGGAACAACAAGGTAAAAAAATGAATATTTGATGTCACCTATTAACCCTCTCAGCTGTAATTTTACCTACTTCCTATATTCCCAAAACAATAATAATCTCGTTTCTCAGCTATTATACATTTATATCTAGTGGATTTCTCTTTGATTAAATTAACATTGTCAAACCAGTGGTAGTTTAAGAAATGCAAGTTACATAGTGAGTGTAGTTACAAGATAATACCCAAAAGACATTTATTGTCCAATGTTAATTTTTTGCTTAACATAAATTGCTAGCACAAGCCACATAATATTGCCGCACCTAAACATGCTGGAGGCTTTATGATGCCTTATTCATGGTGTCCTGAATACATTCTAGAGCTTATTATCTTTTTCCCTATTTCTGATCCCCCAAAAGATGGGTTGTTTTTTATCCTCCACTTTGTGCTGCTTCATTTGCTTGATATTATCAAGAGGAAAATGATAATGCATTCTATAGGTCACTGACTCGTTTATTTCTTATGCTGTGTTCAGAACAAAAAGTCTGCAGATTTTCAATTAAACAACTCCAGAATCACAAGACGAGGTAGCATTGTTTATGTAGAGACTGGGCTGGGAATACTAACAAGTTTGGCACATCAATTCATGGTAACTTCCTGCATATCCAGTAATTCTAAAGTTCACCTTGAAGTTTGTATTGCATTTTGTCATTCTGTTTAAACGTGTGTCTTTGCCAAAAGAGAGCAATGGAACTTTTTACTGCATTCTATTAGTAATCCTTAAAGACCAAAAATTAAAGTCAGTACAAAGCCATAGCTTTGTCAAATGCTAAATTTCAGTGGTATATATATATATATATTTTTTTTTTTTTGGTCCAGAACATTTTTTTTCATAATTTTTTTTCTTTACTAATGCATTCTAAAATTGCATGCATATCCACTTTCTTTAAAAGGTGCAAAAACTAGTCTCCCAGAAAGTATTTCAATAGGTAATATTTTAGCTTCTTTTCTAAAACAGTTTTAAGGGTTTCACATTGACCATGGTAGCTCTATATTCTGGTAGATGGTGGATATAGCAACTTCCACAATTATAAATATTATTTAAATTTGGCAATATGATACAGCTTTACTATTGCAAACACATGTAATTTTCAATTCAATCTAACTTCCATATTGTAAAATCCAAGTCTTAACCATATCAAATTGGCATGTTGATGCAGATTCTCATGCTTTTCTAGAATTTGAAATTACAAATACATTTTCATTTATTGTAAGGCAGGTCAAATCTTCACAAAGAATGGAAATAGTAATTTAAGACACTATTCTCTATAATCAAAAGTACAAAATATGTATTGGTCACTTACTATATATTATGCACAGCTCCAGGTATTAGAGCACACGACTGATGAACCAGACCAAAAACAAAAACAAAAACAAAAAAAACCTTTTTTTTAGTACTATAGTTAGATTGGGAGGAGGAAAGAAAATACATAATAAGTTAACATATAGTGTGTTATATGGTATTAAGTGCCATGAAAAAAAAATAAGGTAGGGGAAAGGGATTGGGACCACAGGAAGAAAGACTAGATGCATTTTTAAATAGGCCAGGGAAAGAATTACTGAGATGATACATTTAAGTAAAAACCAAATCTGTACAATGCACAGAAGAAGCCATACATATATCTAAAGGAGAATAAGAGAGAACAGCAAGGTCAATGGCCTTGAAGTGTATTTAGCATATTTGAGGAATAGCAAGCAGACCAACGGGATTGGGACAGAATAAATGAAATAAAAGTAATAGGAAGGAAAGTCAGAAAGATAAAAGGAGGAGTGGTGGGCTTAGAGTTGGCATGTGACACATAATTTTCTACATGAATGACACCCTCTGAAGTGGTACAGCTGTGTGTGACAACTGCAGGCAGGCGGAACTATATAGGGCTTGGTGGGGTATTGTGATGATTTTGGTTTTTACTCTGAGTAAAATGAAAAGACACTGGAAAATTTTGAGCAGTACAGTGAAATGCTCAGACTTAAAATTTGGCAGGATTACACTGGCTGCTTATATTTTTAAAAAAGAATAGACTAAAGAGGGACAACAGTGGAAGCCAGGAATTCTAATAGGAAGTTTTTGGAATAATCCAGGCAAGAGATGATGGTGGTGTCAGTAAGGGGGATAGAAGTAGAGGTCATGAGAAGATATTAGAATTCAATTATATTTTCAAGATTCACTGAAGGCTTGACAGTAATTTGTTCTCCTAGCATCGGTTGAATCCACTTTGCAGTGGTCCAACACTTGCAAAACCAGCCTTATTATGTGCCATCAAAAGACTCTCAGGGACAGCTAGCCACCAGCCAACTCCCCAGTGGGCTAAATACCAGCCTCACAGACCCCTCCTCTGAGCCCAGAGATAGTACCACCTGAGAAGCATGCTTCTCAGGATTTCAGTTTTATGAGCCCCTCCTCTAACCGTCTAAGTTTTAATCCTTGTATCGTCTTACTTTTAGTCTCTCAACTGTAGGAATGGTAGCTACTTTCTGCAATTACTATTTCCATATCATCATGTTCTTTTTGTTGTCTATTTTTAGTTCCAAATATCTAGTCAATAATTCTTATATTGAATTCTCTCTATTAAAATAACTGATATGGTTTCTGTCTCCTGATGACCACTGACTTTAACAATGCATGAAAACATTGACTTGGAGACAGCAGACTCAAAATATTTTAAATAAACAAACACACAGAGGAATTTCTTTTGAAGAATTGTACTTTAAAACAGATCATTTAAAATAACATGCATAGTTGGCTGCAGTGACACATGCTTATAATCACAGCACTTTGGAAGGCTGAGGCAGGAAGATTGCCTGAGGCGAGGAGTTCAAAAATGACATGCATATTCATCACAATGTCCTAATAAATTAACATTACATTTTTAAATGAATCCATAAAAACAAGGTAATTAAGGGAAGATGCTAAACAGAAAATTTTGAAAAACTGGAAAGCAGATAAATAGCAACTGACCTTGAAAACCTAAGAATGCTAAAATTTAAGCCCCTAGGGAAGAGAAAGCACAGAAGAAAACCAATTTAAAATGTGAAGCAAAGAAATGTTTCCATAATTGGAAGGATGGCTACTTCTGAGCAATGAATTATCTACTTATTTGTTTTGCCATATACATCACAGACAAAGTGTTGAAGGAGCCAGTCACCTGGAAATACCAATAGGCACAAAAATACTTCCTAAAAAAATTTCCCTTTCCAGCCAAATAAGGAGGTACAAACCAGGTAGGAAAAACAATTAGACAATAACCACTATACACCAGCCAAACACCACAGGAAAAAAACAAAAACACAAAACTGTAACCCCTTCACACTTCCACCACCAAAGAAAACTGACTAGGCTCCTACCTTCACTAAACTGTAACAAGTCACCCCCATCCTTCCGCCAGGAAAACATCAGTGAAGGCCAAAAAAAACTGGCACTTTCTCCTCCACTGAGTGACCTTTTACTGTGGGGTCAATGGAGTAGTGGAGACCACATGGGAAGTCTTCGCTTTCACCCCACCCAGAGGTATTGAGATGCCCCTCACCCTCCCTGCTGAGTTGATATCAGAGAAGGCCTAATAGAGAGTCGAGACTTTCTCCCACACTCACTAGTAACAAAGTAACCTCCTCCCTGCTGAAAGTGTCAGGTAGACCATGAAAGAAGTAAAGAGAAATCCCTCCTACTCATAGACAGAGTGGTATTAGTGGATGTATAGTAAAAAGCCTGATCCTCTACCCTTGCGCAGCAGTAACAAAGAGCACCCCAGAGCCACTGTCAGTGGGGATCAAGTAGGCAAGCTGGACTTTTACCCACACTTGGCAGTAATGATATGCTGCCTTTCTTTCCCTTCTAGAAGGTGTTAGAGAATGCCTGCTACACCAAAGATTTAAATAAGCTCAAAATAACCAATATTTCCAGAATTCAATTGAAAAAATTATTCATGATACTAGAAAATTCTCAACTAGAATAAGAAAAGACAATCAACAGATGCCAACACTGAGACACAGACATTGGGATTATCTTGCAACAATTTTAAAGGATCCACAATTATAATACTTCACCAATTATGAATATGTTGGAACAAATAAAAAAAAACACAAAGTATTAGCTAAGGAATAAAATATATAAAGAAGAAGAAAATGATATTTTTAGAACTAAAATATACAATAACTAAACTTAAAAAAAAAAAAAATTAATAAACGTGCCCAAAAGTAGAATGGAAAGGATAAAGGAAAGAATCAGTGAATTGGAAGATAAAACAATGGAAATTAACCAATCTGATCAACAAAGAGAAAATAGAAAGAAAATCAGAAACCTTTTGGACTTAACAAAAGTTTAACATTTATGTCTTGAACACCTGGAAGGAAAGGAGAAAGATGGTGTGGCTGAAAAGGTATTCAAATAAAGAATGGCTAAAAATGTCCTGAATTTATCAAGAAAACATAAGCTTACAAATTTGAGAAGCTGAGTAGATCCCAAACAGAATAAGCCCAAAGAAATCCCACCTAGGCACATCATAGTCAAATTCTGAAAACTACAAAATAAAAAATATCATGAAAGCAAGAAGAGAAAAATGACACCTTATCTACAGGAGAAAAATAATTCAAATGACAACAGATTTCTCATTAAAAATCATGAAGGCCAGAAGGAAGTAATACAACATTTTCCAAATGCTAAAATAAAAGAAAGGCAAATTCAGAGATTTTTACCCAGCCAAAAATATTTTTCAGAAATGAAGGAAAAAGACATTCTCAGATTAAGAAAAACTAAAATAATTTGTCACCCTCAGAGTTGCCCTAAAGAATGGCTAAATAAAATTCTCCAAACAGAAAGGAATTGATAAACCAAAAATTTTAGAACATCAGAAAGGAAGAATAAGAGAAAAAGAAAAATTGTGGGTAAATATTATAGATTGTTCCCATCTTCTATATTTTCTAAATTATGTTTGACAGTTAAACAAATATAATAATTTATGATACATTATAAACTGTCTCAATGTATTAGAAAATAAGTAAGTTAATTATACTATACATGAGTGAGGGTAAAGAGACATAAAGGAAGGAAAGATTGCTATACTTCACCTGAACACCAATAAACAGCAGTCGACTATGATAAGTGATGTATATTTAATGTGATACCTTGAGCAACCATTTAAAAATCTATACAAGATACACTTAAAAACATCACAGATAAATTAGTATGGAATTCTAAGAGATGGTCAAGTAACTATAGAAAAGGAGAGAAAAGAAAACGAAAAAATAAGAAACAGAAAGTACACACAGAACACACATGTAAAACGGCAGACTTAAGCCTTAGCTTATCAAAAATTGCACTAAATATATAAGGTTTAAATACATAAATCAAAAACTGGTAGACTCAACTATATGCTGTCTATAAGAAACTCACTTCATACATAATAACATAGGTAGGTGGAAATTTTTCAAAGATGGAAAATGATATACCATGCAAATATTAATCAAAAGAAAACAGGAATGTTAATATGAATATCAGATAAAGTAGACTTTAGGGCAAAGAAAATTAGGCCTAGGATACAGAGTAATATTACATAATGATAAAAGGATAAATCTACCAGGAAGGCATAGAAATCCTAATTATGTATGCACCAAACAACAGAATATCAAAGTACATAAGGCAAAAAACTAATAGAGCTAAAAAAAAAAGAAAAAAAGAAATGAAATAGATGAATCCACAATTATAATTAAGGATGTCAGCACTATGTTCCGAAGCAAATGATAGAACTACCAGACAGAAAATCAGCAAGGATATAGAAGAACTCAACATCATCAACTAACAGGATCAAATTAACATGTATAGAACAATCCACCCAATAACAGCAAAATACACATTCTCTTCAAGTGTCCACAGAACATATACCAAGATTGACCACATTCTGAACCATAAAACACACCTCGAAAAGTTTTTAAAAAGTAAAATCATTTTTCAAACATGAAGGAAAAAGACATTCTCAGATGAAGAAAAGCTAAAAGAATCTGTCACCAGCAGAATTACCCTAAAACAATGGCTACAGAGAATCATCCCTGACAACAATAGTCAAACTACAAATCAATAAGTGAAAGATAATGGGAAAATCTTCAAACACTTGAAAACTAAATATGTTTCTAAGTAATCCATGCGTCAATGAGGAAGTCTCAAGGAAAATTTTAAAAATACATTGTATTGAATGAAAATGAAAATACAATATGTTAAATTCTGTGGGACACAACTTAAGCAATGTTAAGAGAAAAATTTTTAGCATCAAATGCTCACATGAGAATAGAGAAAAGATTACAAGTCAATAATCTAAGTTTCTGCCTCAAGAAACTAAAAGAAAAGAGCAAGATTAACCCAAAGTCAGCAGAAGAAAGGAAATAATAAAGAAAACAGCAGAAATAAATACAATTGAAAATAAAAAATAGAGAAAAGTGATGAAACTGAAACCTGTTTTTTGAAAGCTTTTTTGTAAATGACAAATATCTAGCGAGAACAAAGAAAAAGAGAGAGAGAAGACACAAATTAGCACTCAGGAAGAAAACAGGTACTACTACAAACCCTGCAGATATCAAAAGATTAAAAGAATGCTGTGAACAATTACACACACATCATTTTGACATAGATAAAACAGACTATTTTCTCAAAACACACAATCTACCACAACTCATGCAAAGTGAAATCAGTAATGTGAATAGGTTCATGACAGTTAAATAAATTCAATTAATAATTTTTTAACTCTTCAAAAAGGCATACCCAGGCCCAAATGGTTTCACAGGAGAATACGACCAAATGTTTAAATTAAAATTAACACCAATTCTACACAATTTCTTCTGGAAAACAGATGAGAGGGCAACATGGCCCAATTCATTTTGTGAAGCCAGTGTCACCCTTATTCCAAAGATAGTACAGAAAATGAAAACTGCAGACCAATATTCTTCATAAATATACCTGCAAATGGATTTCAGCAGTATGTAAAAAGAATTTTATAAGACCGTGTTGGATGTTTATTCCAGGGAGGCAAAGCTAGCTCAATATTAGAAAATTTAGTGTAGGCCAGGCATGGTGGCTCATGCCTGTAATCCCAGCACTTTGGAAGGCCGAGGCAGGTGAATCATGAGGTCAGGAGTTCAAGACCAGCCTGGCCAGCATGGTGAAACCCCATCTCTACTAGAAATACAAAAATTAGCCGGGCATGGTGGCGCATGCTTATAGTCCTAGCTACTCGGGAGGCTGAGGCAGGAGGATTGCTTGAACGTAAGAGGCGGAGGTTGCAGTGAGCCGAGATCACGCCACTGCACTCCAACCTGGGTGAAAGAGTGAGACTCCACCAAAAAAAAAGTGTAATCCACCATATTAAGAGGCTATAAAGAAAAACTGCACAATCATTATCAATTGCTGGAGAAAAAGCATTTGACAAAATTTAAAATTCAACATCTATTCAAAATTAAAGCTTTGAGAAAAATTAAGCATAGAGGAGACCTTCCCCAGTTTAATAAAGGGCATCTACAGCTAACATCACATTTAATCATGAAAGACTGAAAGCTTTCCTCTAAGACTGCAACAAGGCAAGGATGTTTGCTCTCATCACTTCTAGTCATCATAATTATGAAATTCTCATTCATGTAATAAGGCAAGTAAATGAAGGAAAAGACATACGGATTGAAAAGGAAAAAACAAAATTGTCCCTATTTGCAGATGACATATCATCTATGTATAAAACTTAAAGGAATCTATCGACTACTTTAGTGATTTCAGCAAGGTCAGATCAACATACAGATGTAACATCAACATATAAAAATTAATTTTATTTTTATATACTAGCAGTGAACACATGGACATCAAAATTGAAACTTCCAATTTCTTTTAAAAAA
Organism: Piliocolobus tephrosceles; assembly: GCF_002776525.5. NCBI lineage: Eukaryota > Metazoa > Chordata > Mammalia > Primates > Cercopithecidae > Piliocolobus > Piliocolobus tephrosceles. The sequence continues at coordinate 1,589,065 of NW_022300975.1, forward strand.
ATAAATTCTTAGACGTATATTTAACAAAACACACACAGGATCTAGATCCAGAAAAATCACAAAATTCCAATGAAAAAAAAACCAACCAAGACCTAAATAAATGGGAAAGCATACTGTATGTATTAATCAGGTTCTCCAGATAAGCAAAATGAATATAGAATAGAATAGATAAATAGATAGAGATATAGAGATCGACTGATAGATTAGATAGAGATTTAAGTATATATTTAAGAGATCTGTTATGTAAATTAGCTCACATAATTATAGAGGCTGAGAAGTTCCATTATTTGCAAGTTGGAGAACCATGAAAGCCATTAGTGTAAGTTTCAATCCAGTTCTGAAGATCTGAGAACCAGGAGCATAGATGTCTGAGGGCAGGAGAAAGTAGATAATCCAGCTTAAATAGAGATAGTGAATCCACTCTTTTGCTTTACTCAGGCACTCAATAGATGGGACAATGCCCATCCACATTGGTGACAATAATTTTTTTACTCATTCTGCCTATTTTAATGTTAGTCTCTTCCAGAAACATCTTACAAACACGCCTAGAAATAATATTTCAGCATCTATCTGGGTATTCTTTAGCCCAGTAAAGTGGACACATAAAAGTAACCATCACACTGTATCATGGCTGGAAGACAACATAGTAAAGATGTACATACTGATAAATGTTTATCACTATTCCTGTCAAAGTCTCAGCAGAATTTTTTGTGGATACATAGAAGATTATTCTAAAATATGTGGAATGGTAGTGGAACTTGGATATATAAAACAATTTTGAAAAAGAATAAGGTGGGAAGAATTATTTTAGCAAGGTTTATTATATAGCCACAATAATCAATACTATGTGGTTTTCACAGATGTATAAACACATAGATCAAGGGACCATCACAGAAAACCCAGAAATAGACCCATACAAGTACAGCATACTGATGATATACAAAGGGGTATTAGTTTGTTTTCACACTGCTATAAAGAACTACCTGCAACTGTGTAATTTGTAAAGAAAAGACGTGTAATTTACTCACACTTCTCCAGACTTAACAGGAAGCATGACTGGGAGGCCTCAGGAAACTGAAAATCAAGAAGATGAAGCTCAAGCACGCACATCTTCACAGTGATGGAGGAGAGAGAGAGCAAAGGGGGAAGTGTCATATGCTTTCAAACAACCAGAAGTGGTGAAAACCCACTCACTGTCATGACAACAGCAACAGGGAAGTCCACCCCTGTGATTCAACCACATCCCACCAGGCCCCTCCCCCAACACATGGCGATTACAATTGGAGATGAGATGTGGGAGGAGACACACAGCCAACCCTATCAAAAGGTGCACAAAGAATTAAATGGAAAAAGAAGAGTATTTTCAACAAATGGTGCTGGAGCAATTGGATATTCATAAGCAAAATAATAATAACAAACCTTGACCTAAATAAACTTCACACCTTATACAAAAATTTAAAAGGTTTTAGATTTAAGTGTAAAATGTATAAAAATATAGAAGATAACTTAGAAGAAAATCTTCAGGACCTAAGTCTTGGTAAAGAGTTTTCAATGACATCAAAAGCATGATTCATAAGCGAGAAAAAAAAATGGTAGAGTTTCATCATCACAGTTAAAAATTTTTATTCTGTGAGAGATCCAGAGGAGAGGGTGAAAAAAAAATGCAAATATTTGCAAATATTAACAAAAGATAAATCCAGAATATATAAAGAACTCTCAAAACTCCTCAGTTAAAAAAAATTCAAAAAGAAAATGCCAAAAGACATGAAGAGACATTTCACCAAAGAGGATCTATAAAAGGCAAATATGGCTGGGCGTGGTGGCTCATGCCTGTAATCCCAGCACTTTGGGAGGCCAAGGCAGGCTCAGGAGATCAAGACCATCCTGGCTAACCCGGTGAAACACCATTTCTACTAAAAATACAAAAACAAAATTAGCCAGGGGTGGTGGCGGGCACCTGTAGTCCCAGCTATTCAGGAGGCTGAGGCAGGAGAATGATGTGAACCCGGAAGGCAAAGCTTGCCAGGAGCTGCGATCGCGCCACTGCACTCCAGCCTGGGTGACAGAGCACGGCTCTGTCTCAAAAAAAAAAAAAAAAAAAAGGTAAATACAATAACACTTAATTAAACCCCCTTTATAAGAAATGGAGAGAAAGGTGAAATAGAGTACCACCACAATCCAACTAAAAGACATTAGCAATACGATTAAATGACCAAAAATATAATTTATGTTTACTTACCTCCTTCAGTAACTTCCACTCACAGCACCTGGTCCAAAATATTGTAATCAGTTTTTAATTAATTAACACATCAAACCTGGGAAAATGAATAACATGACTTTATGTCTACTATGAGTAAGTCATATACATACTGCTAGCTTCTTTCTCATTTATTATTTAAGTTTTCCAACAATGTTGTGAGAGATATATTATTATACTCATTATAAAAATACGAAAATTGAGATTTTGGAAGTCTAAAATAACTTGGTACATCCATAAAGTTAATAAAATTATGATTTCTTAATATGTTTGATTCTGTACAAATAAGCTATTTTTATTTCTATTTATAAGAGAAAAAGATAGTACAATCTAATTAAAAAACATAATACGATAGGAGCAAGATGGTGGACAGGAGACAGGGCTAATGTGCATCTCCCATTTGGATGGACAGAACAGAGTGTAGAGACTCTCACTGTGAACTTTTCTTCCAAGAACCACTGCAGGAATGGACGAGGAAAATCAAAAGAATTCACAGATCCTTTGAAAGGAGTAGCATGTCACTGCAAACTTCACAAGACAAACGAAAAAGTGTGAGTTCCTGAAGCGTGAGAGGAGGAAATGTTTGCCTCTGAATACATATTCCCTACTGGGGAATCTGAAAATCCAAATCACAGGAGAAGAATTTGACCTTACCTAGAGCTGGAATAAATTTAGAAAGCTATGTGAAATACAAAAGTAGAAGCAGCAGTGGGAAGAGCCTTATAGGTACTCCCAGTCTCCAGCTTGAGCCCAGGGAAGCCATCCTGACTATATCTCACAGAGGCCCTCAGAGAAGGCAGCCAGCAGAATTAGGAAGGGGTCACAGGATGAAAGAAGCATTCAACTGAATTTTGTGATAATTTCGAATAGGCACAAACTTCCTCGAGCAGAACCCAGGAAGCAAACAGGAACTGCTCCAGATAAGAGCACAGAAGCTGCCACTGTTGTGGGCAGACAGACAGGCGCATGGCCTGAAAGCTGTGCTTACTTTCTTGGTCAGGAAGCTTATGGTGGGACAGGTCTGACTTCTGTACCCGGGCTTCCTGAATCTACACCTGATGCTGTTTGCAGGCATGCAGGAGTGAGACCAGCCTCACCAACTGCATTGGAACTGGGTGAGGCCTTTCACTACCAGCTATCCCCCCACTTCTTTGGCAAACTATACTGCACAGCAGAGGCAGCCATAATCCCCTCTATAACATAACCCCATTGGCCTGAGAACCACTCCCCATGCCCTACAGTGGCTGCAGCAAGCCCAGCCTAAGGAAAGTCTGAGCTCAGGCTCATGTAACCCTATCCCCACCTTATGGTATTTCTCTACGTACTCCAGTAGCTGAACACAAAAGACATACACTCTTGGGAGGTTAATGGCCCTGCCCATCCCCTGAGAAACCAGAATACTTCCACTGGCCAATTTAGGGCAACCTTAAATCCCACTGCTAATACCACAGCTGGTGCTCTCTTGAAAGTGCTACCTCCTGGGTGGAGGTTAACCAATTTAGGCCATTACAGCAACTCATGACAGAATAACACTGCTCCCAGGAAGGAGAAAACAACAGCTAATACAACTGTCTGCAACATCCTGGCCAACCAGAGGTCCTGAGTCTGTCCACATGACAACTTCACTGCTAGCATAACTAGCATTCAAGAAAGCACATTAAACCTATGACCAAGGATCCTCAGAGTTTACACCAGTCCCCTGTCACCTCCACCAGAGCAGGTGCTGGTATCTACATTTGGGAGACCTGAAGACTGATCACATCACAGGACTCTTTGCAGACATTCCCCAGCACCAGCCCAGAACCTGGTAGCCCCACTGGGAGGCTGGACCCAGAAGAGCAATAACAATCATTCCAGTCTGGCTCTCAGGAAGCCCCACCCCTAGGGGAAGTGGGAGAGCACCACATCAAGGGATCATCCAACAGGACAAAAGAATTTGAACAGCAGCAGGTCTTGTGTTCCAGACCTTTCAGCTAGTGGGAAGTTTCTCACAGCAGAAACAAAATTGCAGTGCTAGAGGCAGTAGCGAGTATCTGTACCTATACTTCAACAGGTGGGCAGCCTCTGTGATCATGAAGGACCTTGGGGAAGGGGTCCTTGTACCCCCTAGCACTCCCACATAGACACAGCAGGAGTTTCCTTCTTAGGAATGCAGCATGGAGACACCTATAGACAGCCTTTCTGGAACAATCCAGGGTGAGTGCAGCCACACAGGAGGAGCACACCCCAGAGTCAGGTCTGCATTAGAGGCAAAGTTACAATTCCTCCCTACTTGAAATATCAACATTCATATAGATAAAAAGAGGTTCCTCTCTGATCTGAACAGCTGAAACACTAAGAGAGGAGTGAGGTTGTGAGGTGAATAGCTTTCCTGCTGACCTGGCAGAGGAGCTGAGGTAACTCCCACTCTTCACTCTGATAAAACCCCAGTATTTCTGAGAGCCCCTCCAGGCACCCTCATCAAGGCTGGGACCTAAGCCCAGCATTAGGTATTGCATCTACACACCTGCCTTAGCCACAGCTTGTGCCCACCTAGGGATACCTCCCCTATTGGCCTGAAGCCTGAATCATCAACTCAGTAAACGAAACACTGGGGACAAATTAAATAAATAAAGTGTACACCACAAGAGAATGAGATAAGCTTCACGAGATCCCTGCCATTCAACTCCATAGGAGACAATGAACTCATCCACACACTAAGAATATAACTATTACCATCACCATTGGGGAAAGTCAAGGCACAAAGACTCTCTATAACAAAGGATCTCATACAGAGTCTTCACACATACTGACACCAAGAATCAAATTAGGCTAAAATGAACTTTAAAGTCTGATCCTTAAGAGGGAAAAAAAAAAGAAATTTAAATTAAAAAAACACAATTCAATCAAAAATAAATTCAAGAAGAATTTGAAGAAATACTCTACCCAAATGAGAAAGAACCAGAAAAGTAATTCTGGTAATACGACAAAACAGTGTTCTATAACACCTGCAAAGATCACGCTAACTCTCCAGCAATGGATCCAAACCAAGAAGAAAACTCTGAATTACCAGAAAAAGAATTCAGAAGGTTGACTATTAAGCTACTAAAGGAAATACCAAAGAAAGGTGAAAATCAACTTAAAGAAATTTTTTTTTTTTTTTTGAGACAGAGTCTCACTCTGTCACCCAGGCTGGAGTACAGTGGCCGGATCTCGGCTCACTGCAACCTCCGCCTCCTGGGTTCATGCCATTCTCCTGCCTCAGCCTCCCGAGTAGCTGGGACTACAGGCGCCCACCACCTCGCCTGGCTAGTTTTTTATTTTTTAGTATTTTTTAGTAGAGACAGGGTTTCACCATGTTAGCCAGGATGGTTTCGATCTCCTGACCTCATGATCCACCCATCTCGGCCTCCCAAAGTGCTGGGATTACAGGCTTGAGCCACCGTGCCCGGCCCTTAAAGAAATTTTAAGAACAATACAGGATATGGATGAAAAATGCTCCAGAGAAATCGATATCATAAAGAAAAAACAATTACAACTTCTAGAAATGAAAAACAAACTTAGGGAAACATAAAATGCAATGGAAACTAGAACAAGTAAAAGAAAGAACTTCAGAGCTCACAGTCAAGGGTTTCAAATTAACCCAATCAAAAATTTTTTTAAAAAGAATTTAAAAAATTAAAACCTCCAAGAAATCTGCAATTATGTTAAATGACCAAACCTAAGAATACTTGTTGCTTCTGAGAAGGAACAGAAATCTAAAAGTCTGGGAAACTTATCTGAGGGAATAATTGAGGAAAACTTCCTGAGCCTTGCTAAAGTTCTAGCTATCCAAATACAAGAAGCTCAAAAGACTCCTGGTAAACTCATCACAAAAAGTTCATCACCTAGCCACGTAGTCATCAGGTTATGTAAAGTCAAGATGAAGGAAAGAATCTTAACAGCTGTGAGACAAAAGCAACCTATAAAGGAAAACGTATCAGATTAACAGCTGATTTCTCAGAAGAAACTTTACAAGCCGGATGGCAGTGGGGTCTTAACCTTTAGCCTCCTTAAATAAAGTAATTGTCAGCCAAGCATTACGTTTCCAGCAAAACTAAGCTTCATAAATGAGGGAGAGAGAAAGTCTTTTTCAGACAAACAAACACTGAGATAATTATTGTATTAGTTCATTTTCAGGCTGCTGATAAAGACGTACCCGAAACGGGGAACAGAAAAAGGTTTAACTGGACTTACAGGCCCACATGGCGGGGGAGGCCTCAGAATCATGGCGGGAGGTGAAAGGCTCTTCTTACATGGCGATGGCAAGAGAAAATGAGGAAGAAATAAAAGCAGAAACGCCTGATAAACCCATCAGATCTTGTGAAACTTATTCACTATCACAGGAATAACATGGGATAGACTGGCCCCCATGATTCAATCACCTCCCCCAGTCCCCTCCCACAAAATGTAGGAATTCTGGGAGATACAATTCAAGTTGAGATTTAGATGGGAACACAGCCAAACCATATCAATTTACCACTACAAAACCAGTACTACAAGAAATCCTAAAAGGAGTTCTACATTTTGAAACAAAACCACGAAATACACCAAAATAGCATAAATCTTAAGGCATAAATCTCACAGGTCCTATAAAACAATAATACAATAGAAAAAAATAAGGTATTCAGGCAACAACTAGCATGATGAATAGATCAGTAACTCACATCTCAATACTAGCATTGAAAGTAAATGGCGTAAATGCACCACTGAAAAGATACAGAATGGCAGAATGATAAAAATCCACCAACCAAGCATCTGCTGTCTTCAAGAGACTCATCTAATTAATAAGGACTTATATAAACTCAAGGTAAAGGGTTAAAAAAATATATTCCATGTAAATAGAAACCAAAAGTGAGAAGGAGTAGCTATTCTTATATCAGACAAAACAAACTTCAAAGTAACAATAGTTTAAAAAACAAAGAGGGACATTATATCATGATAAAAGGATTAGTCCAACTGGAAAATATCACCATTTTAAATATATATGCACCTAACACTGGGGTTCCCAAATTTATAAAACAATTACTACTAGACCCAAGAAATGAGGTAGACAGCAACATGATATCAGTGGGGCACTTATGATAGGCCACAAAACAAGTCTCAATAAATTTAAGAAAACCAAAACTATATCAAGTATCTTCTCAAGCCACCATGAAATAAAACTGGAAATTAACTCCAAAACGAAACCTCAAAACTATACAAACACATGGAAATTAAATAATCTGCTCTTGAATGATCTTTGAGTCAACAAAGAAATCAAGATGAAAATTGGAAAATTTTTTGAACTGAATAATAATAGTGACACAACTTATCAAAACCTCAAATCAAAATCTACAGCAAAATCTACAGGTGCTAAGGCGAAAGCCCAGGGCATTAAATGCCTATATCAAAAAGTCTAAAAGAGCACAAATAGACAATCTAAGGTCACACATCAAGGAACTACAGAAACAAGAACAAATCAAACCCAAACCCAGCAGAAGAAAAAAATAACAAAGATCAGAGCAGAACTAAATGAAATTGAAACTAAAAAATACAAAAGATAAATGAAATGAAAAGCCAGTTCTTTGAAAAAATAAATAAAATTGATAGACTGTTAGTGAGATTAACCAAGAAGAGGGAAGATCCAAATAAGCTTAATTCAAAATGAAACAGTAGATAATACAACCAATAGCACAGAAATACAAAAGATAATTCAAGATTACTATGAACATCTTTATGTGTACAAAGTAGAAAATCTAGAGGATATGGATAACTTGCTGTAAATATACATCCCTCCTAGATTAAATTAAATCATGAAGAAGTAGAAACTGAACAAATCAAGAACAAGTAGAGGGATTGAAACTAATAAAAAAAAAAATGCCAACAAAAAAATGTCCAGGACCAGATGGATTCACAGCTAAATCCTATTAGACATTTAAAGAAGAATTGCTACCAATCCTACTGAAACTATTCTAAAAGATAGAAACGAGGGAATCCTCCCTAAATCATTCTGTGAAGCCAGTATCTCCCAAATACCAAAACCAGGAAAGAATATAACAACAACAACAAAAAAAAAAACTACACACCAATATCCCTAATGAACATAAATTCAAAAATCCTCAACAAAATACTAGCTAACCAAATCCAACAGCATATCAAAAAGATAATACATCATGAGCAAGTGGATTTCATACCGGGGTCCAGGGATAGTTTAACATACAGAAGTCAATAAATGTGGTATATTACATAAACAGAATTAAAAGCAAAAATTATATAATCATCTCTACAGAAGCAGAAAAAGCATTTGACAAAATCCAGCATCCCTTTATGATTAAAATCCTCAGCAAAATTGGCATAGAAGAAGCATATCTCAAAGTAATAAAAGCCATCTATGACAAACCCATAGCCAACATGATATGGAACAGGGAAAAGTTGAAAGCAATCCCCTTGAGAACTGAAAAAAAACAAGCATGCCCACTTTCGCCACTTGTATTCAATGTAGTACTGGAAGTCCTAGCCAGAGCAATCAGGCAAGAGAAAGAAATAAAGGGCATCCAAATTGGAAAACAGAAAGTCACACTGTCACTGTCACTGTTCTCAGATATGATCATATACCTAGAAAATGCTAATGACTCATCCAAAAAGCTCCTAGATCTGATAAATGAATTCAGTAAAGTTTCAAGATACAAAATCAGTGTACACAAATCAGTAGCACTTCTACACCAACAACAACCAAGCTGAGAATCAAATAAAGAACTCAATCTTTATTACAACTGCAAATAAAATAAAATAAAATAAAATAAAATAAAATAAAATAAAATAAAATAAAATAAATAAAGTATTTAGGAATATACTTAACCAAGGAGGTGAGAGATCTCTACAAGGAAAACTACAATACACTGCTGAAAGAAATCATAGAAGACGCAAAGCAATGGAAACACATCCCACGCTCCTGAATGGGTAGAATTATTGTGAAAATAACCATAATGCCAAAAGCAATCTACAGATTCAATGTAATTTGCATCAAAATACCACCACCATTTTCAACAAACTAGAAAAAAAATCCTAAAATTAATATTGAACCAAAAAAGGGCCTGCATAGCCAAAGCAAGACTAAGCAAAAAGAATAAATTTGGAGGCATCATATTAGCTTATGTGATAGACTTCAAACTACACTACAAGACTATAGTTACAAAAGCAGTATGGTACTGGTATTAAAAAAAAAAAAAAAAAAAGACATGAAGACCAATGGAACAGAATAGAGAACTCAGAAATAAACTCAAATACTTACAGCCAACTGATCTTCAACAAACCATACAAAAACACAAAGTAGGGAAAGGACACCCTCTTCAATAAATGGTGGTGGAATAATTGGCAAGCCACATATAGAAGAATGAAACTGAATCCTCATCTCTCACCTTATACAAAGATCAACTCAAAATGGATCAAAGACTTAAATCTAAGACTTGAAACCTTAAAAATTATAGAAGATAACACCAGAAAAACTATTCTAGACATTGGCTTAGGAAAAGATTTCATGACCAAGAACCCAAAAGCAAATGCAAAATAAATAAATAAATGAGACCTAATTAAACTAAAAAGCTTCTGTACAGCAAAAGAAATAACCAGCAGAATAAACAGACAACCCACAGAGTGGGAGAAAATATTCACAAACTATGCATCTGGCAAAGGATTAATATCCAGAGTCTACAAGGAATTCAAACTAATCAACAAGAAAAAAGCAAATAATCCCTTAAAAAGTGGGCAAAGGACATGAATAGACAATTCTCAAAAGAAGATATACAAATGGCCAACAAACACATGAAAAAATGCTCAACATCACCAATAATCAGGGAAATGCAAATAAATCAAAACCACAATGTGATACCACCTTACCCCCTAACGTGTATGAGGAGAGCCCTCATCCCATCAGTTGAAGGCCCAAATAAAACAAAAAGCTTCATGCTCCTCTGCATAGGAGAGAACACAACCACTATCCTTATAAAACAGGACCAAAGGAGACCCCTTGCCTTTCCATCTTGCAAGGTTAGAGTGAGATGACTGGAGCTGAGAAAGCTGGCCCTCACCACACACAATCTTCTGGTGCCTTGATCTTGGACTTCTGTGTCTCTGGAACTGTGAGAAATAAATTTCAGTTGTTTATAAGCCTCCCTGTCTACGGTTTTTTTAATCATAGCTGCCTGAACAAACAAAGGCACTCACCAAACAACTTCTGGTTTTAATTTAACTTTCCAGGTACAACTTCTCACCTTGAAAAATGCTCCCTCTTCAGGCTAAGTATTTTAGGCTGTGTATCAGATCATGTAGATACCTGTTATTTTTGTCTAGCAGGCAATCATTCAGCCTTCTTTTGAAGAGAACATTTTCATTTCCCTCAGTTCATGTTTGTGAATATTATTCATCTTTCCAGATATAGGAATAGGAATGTGATTTAGGCCTAGATAAGGCAAAGCTACTCTGATTGGTTTCATGATGGATGTGATCAAATCTAGATCAATGAGAATCAGCCACAGGAGTTTTGCTGGAACCATTTGCAAATATTTGAAGTGAGACGTGCTCGTCCTGACAGAGTTGCTAAACTGCTGGAATATAAGCCTGAAGTTCTATATGGCCAATTTTGCCATATTTGGTTGCCTAAGTGTAAAGCTAATGCAGGTGAAAACAATGCCAGAAGACAGGTTAGAATCTGTGCCACCTAATCTAAATATCTGAGACTATTTGTCTCTAAAGATAGCACTGCTCTTTCTCATTATGAAAGCCAGCCACTTTTATCTTGCTTTATTTTGTTTTGCATAAGCCAGCCTGAGTTGGGATCTTGTAATTTTCCACAGAAAAGGATCTGAATCATGCAAATGGAAAATTTAAAAAATAAAGCCTGAGCCTACACGGGTCAGTTTCTTCTGGCTTATGCATTGGTCTCTGTGAACCTAGTTAGTAAGCTTATTCTTGGTGTGCTAACAGCTTGTGTTTTTGAGTGTATAGAACTGAGAACCAAACCCTGGACTAGATAAAATTCACCAATCCAAATGCTGGTTTGTGAAGCTGTATAGCGTATGAATTAAAAGCATGTACTTTACCAGAATAAAGCCTTAGCATTACATTTTAGCTTCCTCATTTACTCAATGAGATTTCTTGGGGAGGCAAATTATTTAACCTCTATAAGTCTCAGTACCCACATCTGTGCAATGGGTCTTTCAGTTCCACTTCTAGTACCCCATACATATACATCTGTATATTATACTCATTGCATATATTACTCTCAATAATTCATATGTAATAGTTTGTATTCTTTTATCCATGCATGTGTGCACATGTGTGTTTCTATGTGTGGATGAGCATGTGTGTATATACATTTGTGCGTGTCTATATAAATTTGAGTTTGTGTGTATTTGTGCAAAATATATTATCCTGGGACAATATCATGTTCTTCTATAGGTTTTGAATTTGGATAAAGTCACAATAAAATCCTAGATCTCTTACCTACTAAATGTAAGTAAGCTAGTAATTAAAAATTATTTTAATAATCAAGACTTATTAAAAATTTAGTATGTGAACATTTATGTCTAAGTGCTTGGTCATTTAACTTGCAAAACAACACTGAGTTAAGAATGGCATAGGCGGGCCAGGTGCAGTGGCTCACGCCTGTAGTCCCAGCACTTTGGGAGGCCGAGGCAGGCGGATCATGAGGTCAGGAGATCGAGACCATCCTGGCTAACATGGTGAAACCCCATCTCTACTAAAAATACAAAAAATTAGTGGGGCATGATGGCAGGCACCTGTAGTCCCAGCTACTCGGGAGGCTGAGGCAGGAGAATGGCGTGAACCTGGGAGGTGGAGGTTGCAGTGAGCTGAGATGGCACCACTGCATTCCAGCCTTCTGACAGAGCAAGACTCTGTCTCAAAAAAAAAAAAAAAAGAATGGCATAGGTGAGGAAGTTGAAACTCAAAGAACATAAAGGGTTTGACTGTCATCGTACAATTCAAGGGCAGCAAAGTCATGATTTGACTCAGTTCTATGAAAAGTTAAAATCACTTGTTCTCACCTAAACTTCTATGCTACTTTCCTAATAAAGCAATACAAACAATACAGAGGAAACTGAGGACCTGTCTTTTCATGCAGATGGAATCTACTGAATGAGCAATTTAGGAAGTAACCTTTCATGCCTAAGGGATTATCTGTGTCTTCTGTATGTGAATGCCTCTGATCCAAGAATTAAACAATGGACTTCCATAAGATTGATAGGAATAGAGTGATCATTTCTTTTCCAAAACGACCCATTGCACTTTGGCAGATATTTATGTTTTTCTCAAACAGGAGAATGCCCACAAGCATAGCCATGAATCTAAATGCATAGGACTTTTAGCAGAAATCTTAGGGGGTAACTTTACAAGTGCCTGAAATAATGACCAAAGCAATTTTTAAAATGTGTTCAAATAATAGTTGTGAACACAGTCAAATTGTTCCACCTAAGATGCAAAGGAAAGGTAATTACCTGTAAAACACATAAAATATATATTGCTTACTCATCATTAACTCTGAACACCTTTATGCTAATGGATAGAATAAGACATGCTCCCAGCAATAAGGTGACATAAACAGCCAAAGTCGGGGGGCACAAAGACCTCCCAGATGAGTGAATGACATCCCAGTAACCTTGAAGAATCCCTGTTACCAGCCGAAGACTTCAATCACCTGTGGAAGCAATAAATTATGTGAGAAAACCCAAATAGGCACTGCAGATTGCTTTACAAACATGATCTTATCTTTACACAGCCTCTAGCAAGGTGACAGAAAACCACCTTGTAGGTGAAGAAATAGAGCATCCAGGAAGAAGACAAATGACAAGACCCAATAGAACAAAGCCCCAGTTCTCTGAAGCCCAAAAATATGTTGCCGTTATTGATACTTCTCCAAAGTTTCTATCATGTGGGGTTCCTTTAAGTTCTTCATTTTTAATGTTAAGAAAGTATTTCTGGAAAAGTTTTAAATTATTGCACTAGAGTCTTGCTTTTACCTTCTATTCATTTTTCCTCCTCCACATTCTTAGGGAAGCACAGAAGTTAACTAATGTTTATGAGTTCCTTCACTGTGCCAGGCAACTTATATGAATTATAAATAGAAACACGTGTTCTCAATAAACCTTTTAGTACTTTTCCTCTTTTATAATCCACTGTTCCTTCCTAGAAGCAGAAATTATCAGAGGAACTGTTGCGTAACTGTAAGCAGAATAAAAGGGCAGTTTCAGTCATTCCTGATCCTGACAGTTTTCTTTTTAATGTGGTGGCTTTAGTCCATTCTGAAAAGAATTTTGAGAATAAGAGTCTGTGATTTTTACCAAGGACTTTTACTCAGCTCATGGTAACTTCAGTAATGGAGAAAGAACTAGGCTGCCAATAGCACAAACAATGTCAATGGAATAATTATAGATGATGGAAGAATAGATGAATAGACAGATAAGCACAGATGATAGATATAATAGATACATGATAGATGGATAAACAGATAGATAAATAATAAATAATTTCTACTTTCAATCCTCTTTTTTTCTATCTAAACATTTCTATCTAAATGTTAATGTAGGAAACATTAAAGTGAGGCAAAGGTTTTCTCTTTCAAAGGTTCCAATGGAAGGTTAAACTTGAAATTAAAATACATTTCTCTAGCAGAGTGAAGAAATTAGAACACTTTTCCAAGTGTCCAGTGCAGGCTCAAGTGAGAATTGTACTTAATTCCCAATTTCTGATCCATATCTAAAATGTTTCATATGTATGCCCAAAAACATTTCTTGCTAAATCACAAACTACCTTTGATTTTAGTAGCTGGTATGAGAGAAAATACACAAAATTGTTTGTGAGTACAAATACTTGAATCAACTGCCTGGGGTTCAACTCTTGACTCTACCACTGGGTAGCTCTGTGATTTAACACAACATTTAACCTTTTATGCCTCAAACTCCTTATCTATAAAATGTGGGTAAGGGGAGTATCTACCTCACAAGTTGTTGTAAGGATAAAGAAATTTTAAAAGAAAGAAACTTTGAACAGTTCCTGGTACATTTTATCACTCAGTAGAAGTTAGCTAATATAATTATAACCAAATTTCAAGATGTTAAAACTGTAGCAGGATATTTTAAAATATTAGTCTATGTGTTGTTTTTCTCTTTGATGCAACTGAAAGCTACTATATTTTTCTTTCCTTTCTCAAGAAAAGACCCAAGATTTTGAGTCCTAGGGTGCAAGTATTTCTTTTGAGAGAAATTAGAATCAACAGCCTCTGTTTTCCAAACATTTTCATAAAGGAACATGGCTAAATTTCATTAAGAAAGGTGGGGGAAGAGGGCAAAAAGATGAAAGATGAGAATGTGGCCTGGAAGAAACGAGAGGGTGAGCATCCCGCAGACTTAGAGCTGGATAGGGTTGAATTTTCAGCAAGTGGGGGAGACCCATGTTTCAGCTGCAACCAGGACCACAGATTGAGGATGGGGAGGTGTAACTGATGTTGGCCTCTAAGGACCTAGGCCTTGAGAGCAGCATCAGGGGCCTCTGTGTACCAATGAGTAGGACCACTCAGACATATCTGAGATGGCCCAGTACAACTCTACCAGAAAAATAACAGAAGACAATGATCAAGACACACTGGGCTATGGATCAGACCACTTACTCATCACAACTTGCCCCAACTCAAGTCTTATAGAATGATATAGAGGAGCCCCAAATAAAAACTAATACTGTTTTCCTTACTGCCCTGTTAATTGAAGACTAGACCCACAATTAATTTGTTTTAAAATGGTGAAACTTTATCTCAAGCAATGTAGGGCACAAGTATAGGTTTTGAAGTTATTTTGACCTCAGTTTAAATACTAGCTATGTCTGTGACCATGAGTAAATGACTATTTCACTAAACTTTAGTTACCACATTTGTAAAATTATAGCACACTTACCTGGAAGAGTGTGTGCAAAAATTAGTAAAGTTAGTAAATCATTAATTAATAGACACATCATGTACTATATAGTAGGTTCTCGGTAAAGGGAAACTATGATTATTATAATATAAATGTGCTTCTTTATGCAGAAAAATAATGATCGATGAAAGATGACCCTCATATAAAAGAGAGCCTGTAGCAGGTCCTGTGGCATGCAGCTCAGATCCCCTTCAGGACCAAGGCGCTCTTGAAGTAGGTTGCCTAGAATACGGGCTATATGACACATTCAATAGCAGGAGCGTGGAGAGCATATGTAGAACTGGATCTAAAGGGGCTAGAACAAGGAGTGTTGGAATATACAGCTGGGTAAGAGTTTATCAATATGGGAGTACTGTCCTGTGAAAAAGGATTTAACATCCTGCAGGAACACTGGGAGATGGTCTAACAGGCCACTCAGATGGCCTGAGATGCACAAGAAAGCAATACATTAGATGAATTAGAAATACTAGAAATTTTTCATGAATGGACTGACTCAGTATGTGAGTACAAGTTGGAAATTGACAGCTGCTACATCTCACTCAGAGATGACTTTGGGGAAAAAAAAAAGCAAAAAGAAAATTTCTCACAATGGGCAGAGCTTCAGCAGGTGTACCCAGCCATCTGCTTTGTGTGGAATGAAAAGTGGCCCATATACATATGTATACATTAGTTTCATGAGCAATGGCAAATGACTTTACTGGTTAATCAATACACAGAAGGAAAAAACCCCAGGAGGTCTGGCACAGGGAAGTCTGGAAAAGAGGCATGTGGATTGACACAGAGGAATGAACATAACGTGTGAAACTCTTTGTATTGCATGATAATATGCTTGTGAATCATTCTGTAATCTGACACACAGATGATCCCCTGAAGCATCCTTCATACTGGCCTGCTCAATGTGAAAAACAGTCCTACTCTCCTCAGACTCACTCACAAATTTTGTTGCTGAGGGTACTTCCCTATAAATCTCCTGTGTGCAGATCTCTCTCAGAGTCTGTTTCTCAAAAAATCCAGTCCAAGAAAGGGCCCAACAAAACATGTATTGCTTAAAAGGAAAGACAATGGAAATTTTATGTGAAAGATAATTAACACTTTCATCATAAAATGTATATTTTAAGACTTGAGCGTGAACATTTTAAAGAAGATCGAAGCAAGTGGCTAAAATTATCACCACCACCCACCCCGCACCTGCCAACCATACAGACATACACTCACAGACATACCCACACACATATACTACTCATTCCTTGGAACACAAAAGGACAGAACATGGGGCTTTCTTACAAAATCAGATTTAAGACTGAAAAAAAATCAGAATAGAAAGAATCTAGAATATGTATAATATACATATCAGCAAATAAATGATTAAATACATTATTTGTATCTATATGATACAAATACTATTCCACAAACGAAAACTAACTTGTTTAGAAAAGTTAAATCACATGTAATTATAAGGTATGACATATTAAAAAGTGAATAAAATATAAAACAAATGTGGTACCACCTTACACTCATTAGGATGGCTATTATCAAAAAACAGAAAACAACAAGTGTTAGCAAAGATGTGTAGAAAATTAGAATTTTTATGCATTGCTGTTAGAAATGTAAAATGATGCAGCTGCTGCAGAAAATGATGTTCTCTCAAAAATTAAACATAGAATTGTAATATGATACAACAACTCTACTTCCGGGTATATATATCATGAAACTGTAAGCATGGACTCAAACAGATCTTTGTGCAGCAATGTTCATAGCAGCATTATTCACAATAGCCAAAGGACAAAAACATACTAAATTGTACCAGATGAATAAACAAAATATGGCATGGCATACACACACACACACACACACACACACGTATACATGTATATATATGTATACACACACACACACACACACACAATATTATCTTACTGTAGAAAAGATAAAAAGTGAAATTTAGGCCAGGCATGGTGGCTTATACCTGTAATCCCAGCACTTTGGGAGGTCAAGACAGGAGGATTGCTTGAGTCCAGGAGTTCAAGACCAGCCTGGGCAATACAGCAAGACTCTGTCTCTTAAAAAAAGAAAAAAAAGGTGAAATTTAGGTACATACAACAAGGATGAATCTTGAAGATATTAAGTGAAGTGAAATGAGAGAGATACAAAGTAAATATTCATGGTTTCACTCATAACATATACCTAGAATAGTCAAATTCATAAAGAAAGTAGGGGCAAAGAGGGCATTTTAATTTAATAAGTATACAATTCCAGTATGGATGATTTGAAAGTTCTGCAGATAAATAGTGGTAATGGTTACTCAACAATGTGAATGTACTTAATGGCTCTAAAATGTTCAAAATGGTAAATTTTATATTATTATATATTGCCATAATAGAAAAATTACTAAAAAGAAAACAAAAAGAACAAAATATGGAACACTAGAATATCATTTAAAATATATACATACCTAGGTACTGAAGTGAGCATCTATTGTCTGTGATTGTCCACGACACTATCTTCTCCTTCTTCTGATAAAATCACATTTTTTTTCAGGACTTACAGTTCTATTCCTTTCGTTGAGACTATTATCTCCCTTCTCTTGCCAATCTGAGATGAAGGTATTCAAACTTTTCCTCCTGGAAATGTGAATTCAGAGTAAAGTCACAAATACTGAATATTCCTTCAAGGATTCTAAACACTTACTCATATTGTATGTATATTAAAAAGAAAAAGCCTGGAAGAATTTTAATAGGTAAGATTAAAAACCTTTGATAGGAGAGATTAAGAATTATTTTCTTTCCCAAAATTGACAAATAGGATCTAATTAAACTAAAGAGCTTCTGCACAGCAAAAGAAACCACCATCACAGTGAACAGGCAACCTACAGAATGGGAGAAAATTTTGGCAATCTACTCATCTGACAAAGGGCTAATATCCAGAACCTACAAAGAACTCAAACAAATTTACAAGAAAAAAACAAACAACCCCATCCAAAAGTGGGCAAAGGATATGAACAGACACTTCTCAAAAGAAGACATTCATAAAGCCAACAGACACATGAAGAAATGCTCGTCATCACTGGCCATCAGAGAAATGCAAATCAAAACCACAATGAGATACCATCTCACACCAGTTAGAATGGCAATCATTAAAAAGTCAGGAAACAACAGGTGCTGGAGAGGATGTGGAGAAAAAGGAACACTTTTACACTGTTGGTGGGATTGTAAACTACTTCAACCATTGTGGAAAACAGTATGGCGATTCCTCAAGGATCTAGAACTAGAAATACCATTTGACCCAGCCATCCCATTACTGGGGATATACCCAAAGGATTATAAGTCATGCTGCTATAAAGACACATGCACACGTATGTTTATTGCGGCACTATTCACAATAGCGAAGACTTGGAATCAACCCAAATGTCCATCAGTGACAGACTGGATTAAGAAAATGTGGCACATATACACCATGGAATACTATGTAGCCATAAAAAAGGATGAGCTCGTGTCCTTTGTAGGGACATGGATGCAGCTGGAAACCATCATTCTCAGCAACCTATCGCAAGAACAGAAAACCAAATACTGCATGTTCTCACTCATAGGTGGGAATCGAACAATGAGATCACTTGGACACAGGAAGGGGATCATCACACACCGGGTCCTATTGTTGGGGGGGGAGGGATAGCATTAGGAGATATACCTAATGTAAATGATGAGTTAATGAGTGCAGCACACCAACATGTCACATGTATACATATGTAACAAACCTGCACGTTGTGCATATGTACCCTAGAACTTAAAGTATAATAAAAAAAGAAAGAATTATTTTCTTTCAATGTGGGACATATACACCATAGAATACTACACAGTCATAAAAAAGAATAAAGTCATGTCCTTTGCAGCAACATGAATACAGCTGGAGGCCATTATCATAAGTGAATCAATGCAGAAACAGAAAATCAAATTAAATACTGCAAGTTCTCTTATAAGTGGGAGCTAAAAAGGGGGTACATATGGACACAAAGATGAAAACGATAGGCACTGGGGACTTCAAAAGAAGAAAGAAAGGGTTGGGGCAAGAGTTGAACAATTAACTATTGGATACTATGTTAACTATTTGAATGATAGGTTCAATAGGAGCCCAAACCCCAGCCTTATGCAACATATTCATGTAACAAACTTACAAAAGTACCTCCTGAATCTAAAATTTAAAAAGTTTTTAATAGAATTATTTAAATGTAACACCTCAAACTATAAAAATTCTTGAAAACAATCTAGGAAATACTCTTCTTAACATCAGCCGTGGCAAGGAATTTTTGGCTAAGTCACGAAAAGCAATTGCAACAAAAATGAAAACAGAGAAGTGAGACTTAATTAAACTAAAGAGCTGCTGCACAGCAAAAGAAACTCTCAACAGAGCAAACAGACAACCTACAGAATTGGAGAAGATAGTCACAAACTATGTATCTGACAAAGACATAAAATCTTTGGGCACATAGAACTATACGGAACTTAAACAAATCAACAAGCAAAAAACAACCCCGTTAAAAAAAAAAAGCACAAAGGACAAAAAAAACATACAAGTGGCCAACAAACGTGAAAAAAATGCTCAGCACCGCTAATCATCAGAGAAATGCTAGTCAAAACCACAATAAGATACAATTTCCACACCAGTCAGAATTGCTATTATTAAAAAGTCAGAAAACAGCAGATGTTGGCAAGGATGCAGAGAAAAGGGAATGCTTATAAATTGTTGGTAGGAATGTACATTAGTCCAACCACTGTGGAAAGTAGTCTGGATTCTTCTCAAAGAACTTAAAACAGGCCGGGTGAGGTGGCTCACACCTGTAATCCCAACACTTTGGGAGGCCGAGGCAGGCCGATCATTTGAGGTCAGGAGTTCAAGACCAGCCTGGCCAACATGGTGAAACCCCCCTCTCTACTAAAAATACAAAAAAACTAGCCGGGCATGGTAGCGCATGCCTGTGATCTCAGCTACTCAGGAGGTTGAGGCAGGAGAATCGCTTGACCTGGGAGGCAGAGGTTGCAGTGAGTCAAGATCGCGCTACTGCACTCCAGCCCAGGCAACAAAGAACTTAAAAGAGTGCTAACTTTCAACCCAGCAATCCAGTACTGGGTATATACCCAAAGTAATATAAATCATTCTGCCAAAAAACACACGCACTTGTATATTCATGGCTGTGTTATTCACAATAGCAAAGATATGGAATCAACCTGGCCCTCAATGGTGAATTTGATAAAGAAAATATGCTACATATACACCAGAGAATACTACACAGCCATAAAGAAAGAATGAAATCATGTGCTTTGCAGCAATATGAACGGAGCTGGAGGTCATCATCCTAAACAAATTAGCGCAGGAACAGAAAATCAAACGCTGCATGTTCTCACTTATAAGTGAGAGCTAAGCACTGAGCACACATGGACATAAATGTGGGAACAATAGACACTGTAGACTACTAGAAGGCAGGTTTAAAAAATACCTATCAGATACTATGCTCACTACCAGGATGAAAGGATTTGTACTCCAAACCTGAGCACCACACAACATTCCCATGTAATAAATATGCACATGTACCCCGTATCTAAAATAAAAGTTGAAAAACTTTTAAGTAAATAAATCACTATTATCTTTCTTTCATCCTTTTTGTAGTTTCCAAACTTCTACAATAAAAAGTATGGTCTGAATCATGTATACATATATACATATATATACACACACACACACATAGATACACACATATACATACACACTTACATACATAATGCAAAAATATTATAAAATATAAACTGGTTTTCAGGAAATAGACTCATTGGGTTTAATCTCTTCTATAATTTCTAAGCTTTTTACAGTTAACATTTTCTTTCTATAATCAAAAATAAAGCCACAAAATATATTTTGAGATAATTAATTCAGGAATTTATTTCCCAAAAAGAAAATATTAGGAACAAAGATTCCTAATATTTTATATGCAAGTAGAACAGAAATGGATTTTAAAAACAAAATCTATTAATTGACTGGGTGGAGTGAGGCCCTCCTTGCAGCACATGCATCATCCCATTCCAATTTTATTGTCAGTTTAATCATTAAGAAAATCTTTAGAGAAGTCTCAGGGAGTTGATATTGACATTTCAAGAGGTCTCTTCAGGAAATAAACACTTTTAATTTCTTCGATAAAAGTTTGCATTGTTTGATATAAAAGTTTTCATTGTTTGCTAAATGATAAAAGCATTGATAAAAGTTTTCCTTGTTTGCTTTTCAAAGTGCTTTCTTCCACATTGTTTTATTATCACAACTCAGTGATGTAAGTAATATAAGCATTTGTATCCCTATTGTATAAATGAAGAAACTAGGGCTAAGATTGAGAAACTTGCTCAGGATGATTGCTTCACAGGCTTATTCTACCACCTAGGTATCAATTCTTCATTAAGAAAAAAGTATATATTCACCCTCCCCTTCCTTTCTTCTTTCCTTTCTTCACCAACCACACGTTCAGTACCTACTCAGT
The DNA here is from genome assembly GCF_002776525.5 of Piliocolobus tephrosceles. Lineage (NCBI taxonomy): Eukaryota > Metazoa > Chordata > Mammalia > Primates > Cercopithecidae > Piliocolobus > Piliocolobus tephrosceles. The sequence continues at coordinate 1,610,819 of NW_022300975.1, forward strand.
GTCAGATTCTAAATGCTGTAAACACAAAGATTTTATTGTGATTTCTAAGATAGAAGAGGTTCTCTTAAAGGGCACACAGACCTATAATTTAGTATGAGAAGAGGGAGTGAAGAGAAAATAACATCATGACTTGATTAAGGGCTCTAATGAAGATTCTCACAGAATGCTGTGACAGCAATCAACTCTGCCATTACTCTGCTCCCAATTAGGGTCTCTGAGCTCTTAGCAGTAGGCCTGACATAGAGTATTTGCATAAAAATATATTCTTCAACAAAACAAATATTTTGGGGCACCTACACTATAAAGAATATGACACCTAACTTAACGCCTCTGTCTTCTAAAAAACTTCCATGAATAATCTGGAAAAAGAGAAAGCCTATAAAAACATCAATTAGGAACAAAATACACATTAGAATGTAAAAATGGAAAATATTTATTGTAGAGATACAATGTAGTGTTTTAAAAAGATAGCCAAGGACAGATGAGCTGAATGGTAGCCCCAAGTTTAAGTTATCACTTAAAACTGGGTAATAGGCCAGTCGCGGTAGCTCACGCCTGTAATCACAGCAGTTTGGGAGGCTGAGGCGGGCGGATCATGAGGTCAGGAGATCGAGATCATCCTGGCTAACACAGTGAAACCTCATCTTTACTAAAACTACAGAAAATTAGCCAGGCGTGGTGGAGGCACCTGTAGTCCCAGCTACTCAGGAGGCTGAGGCAGGAGAATGGTATGAACCTGGGAGGCGAAGGTTGCAGTGAGCCGAGATGGCACCACTGTACTTCAGCCTGGGAGACAGCGAGACTTCGTCTCAAAAAAAAAAAAAAAAAAAAAACTGGGTAACCACGGACCAATTATTTAATTTCCTGGGACTCAATTTCCTCAGACTCAATTTCCTCACCTATAAAATGAGGATTAGCAAAAAATGCTAAGAGTCTTCATTACTATTTTCTTAGATTCTACCTGCATCGTTTTGGCTTACTGCTCTAATAGAATTAGGTAAGGTATCTCAGATTTTGTAGTATCTCAGATTATCTTTGCATCTGTAGCTGTCAGCTTTACTACTGGAGAGATGAACAAAACGTACTTAGAGAAGATAAAAAGAGAAAAAGTTTTCTCATAAATAATACTGGGACATCCTCAGCAAGTATGAGATGAATAAATTCAGATAACGAGAACAATCAAAACTTCTCAGTTTTTCAACCATTCTTGTTTTAAAGTACAGATAAGAAAAGATAAAATAATATTAAGTACCTTGTTTACTATTGTGATTATTAACTTTATTTATCAACTTGGTTAAGCTATAAGTACACAGTTCTTCACCAGTCCAAATGTTGCTGTGAAGGTATTTGTTCAATAGAATGTTCCGTCTGTTTGTTTGTTTATTTATTTATTTATTTGAGACAAGGTCTCACTCTGTCACCCAGGCTGGGGTGCAGTGGTGCGATTTGGTCACTGCAGCCTCAACCTCCTGGGATTAAGCAATCCTCCCACCTCAGCTTCCTGAGTAGCTGGGACTACAGGCACATCTCGTGATGCTTGGCAAAACTTGTTAAATTTTTGTAGTGACAAGGTCTCGCTATGTTGTCTCAGCTGCTCTCAAACTCCAGGGCTTAAGTGATCTATCTGCCTTAAGAGAAAAAGATTAATCTCCTGGCCTCATCCAATCCGTTGGAAACCTTATGAGCAAAAACTGAGGTTCCCTGACACAAAAGGAATTCTCCACAAGACTACCACATGAAAACCCTGCCTGACTTTCCATCCGGCAAGCCTGCCCTGCAAATTTCAGAGTCATCAGCCCCTCACCTTAACATTATCATAAATACTTTGGTTTTGGTTGTTCGCCAAATCTGATTCCTTATTTGGAATATTTGGGGGGAATATTCTAGGGGGAAAAGACACACCAAATAACCATGCTGTACTCAGCCATTCCAGCTAAAATTCATGATGCTGCTTGAACATACTGTTTCTGGTCGCTTGAACCCAGGAGGCAGAGGTTACAGTGAGCCGAGATTGCACCACTGCAATCCAGCCTGGGCAACAGAGAGAGACTCTGTCTCAAAAAAAAAAAAAAAAAAAAAATACTGTTTCTGGATCTCTAATATATAGCATCCTTAGACTGGACTTTCCTAAGAAAATTTAAGAAAAATTTTAGAGTTGTTGAGTTCATTTGATAGAAACAGACTTTAATCCAAATAATAATAGAAATAATAATGGTGGTGGTGATAGTAGTGGTGGCAGTAGTAATGGTAGCAGTAGTTATTGTAATATTGATTTGCACAACTGAAAGGAGTACAAGTAGACCTGGCTTCAAACCTGAATGACCTCCAACAATGTCATCAGGACTCCTTCACCATCCTTGACTTTGATTTCTCCAGTGTAGAACTTATTCTTAGAAAGGTCTCTAATGTGGTATCCCAGGCAATTCCAGCGTTCTCTTATCCTATATCTAACACTCCCAGTGAAAAAACAGAGCTTCTAATTTTCAATAATTCCAACCAAACCAAACTCCCAGAAATCTCTCTAAGTGATTTGGTCTTGTCACGTATTCATCTCCAAATAAGTCACTAGTGATGGGATAAAACATGCTGATCGGTCAGGACTGTCACTTTCTACATTTGGAATGAAGGAAGGAAGGCAAGATCACTACAAACTTGATAGAGGATGAGAGGTAGGAAAGAGAAAAAACACCCACAGAATGCTGTAACAAGATTAGAGCCATTTTTTAAGAATAAGAACTAAAAATAGACAGCAATATCCTTTCTACTGAGTATACTTGAGCCTGGACATCTGGATCACACAGCCTTCTAAATTGCCCATAAACTTCCTGCTCTCTAGAGTACCCATTATGCATAATCTTGAAATGTCACCAGAACCTGTGAATATAAGATTTTATACCCAGGATTACATTGCATTATGTGGCAAAAGAGATTTTTGCAGATATAATGAAATCCCCTCGTCAGGTGACTTTAAGTTAATCAAAGGGGAGATTACTCTGGGTGGGACTGACCTAATAGATGAGCCCTTTGAAAGATACTGGAAGCATCAGTGAGCTCTTCTGCTGTCCTTAAAGAAAATAAATAGCCACATTATGAATTGCCTTTGGATGGGGCCATGTGATTAGGACATGAGGATGGCCCCTAACAGCTAAGAGCAACTCCCAGCCAACAGTCAGCAAGAAAATTAGGACCTCAGTCTTATTACAACCACAAGACACTGAATTCTGTTCATAACCTAAATGAGCTTGGAAGAGCATCCCCAAGCTACAAATGAGAACACAGTACTGGCTGAGACCTTACTTCCAGTCTTATGAGACCTGGAGCAGATAATTCAGTGATGCCACACTGGGATTTGTGATCTACAGAAACCAGGAGACAACTCGGTGAGTTTTAACTTTGTAGTCATTTGTTATACGGCAATAGAAAATGAATACAAAATCACTTCTTAAATTCCTTTGGGAGAGAGGCACAGCAAGATGGAGGAGTAGAAGGCTCCACTGATTTTCCCTCCGACATGGACAACAAGTCAACAACTATCTAAGGCCGGCTGCGGTGGCTCATGCCTGTAATCCCAGCATTTTGGGAGGCTGAGATGGGTGAATCACCTGAGATCAGGAGTTCCGGCCAATATGACCCTAAGAGCCCGCCTGGTGTCTACCACCCTATGTCTGAGATAGTACAGACATAGGCCAGACCAGCCTGGCCAATATCATGAAACCCCATCTCTACTAAAAACACAAAAAGTTAGCTGGGCATGGTGGGGTGCTGAGACAGGAGAATGACTTGAATCTGGGAGGTAGAGGTTGCAGTGAGTTGACAATGTGCCCCCACACTCCAGCCTGGGCAACAGAGCAAAATTCCATCTAAAAAATAAAAAAATAAATAAAACTTTATAAGAATCAAAACTTAGGTGAGCCTTCATAGTACCTGGTTTTAACTTCATATTGCTCAAAGGGGCACCGAAGAGATAGAAAAAACAGCCCTGAATTCCTTATGCCACCCCTTCCTCACCTCTGGCAGCTGCAATGTGGTATGTCACCACCCCTCCTCTAACCCCAGGCTGCACAGCTTACAGCTCCAAACTGGACCCCTTCCTTCCACTTGAAGCGAGGAGAAGGAAGAGTGGGGAGGACTTTATCTTGCATGTGGGATGCCAGTTCAGCCTCAGCAGGATAAAGCACTGGTCAGAGTTGTGAGGCCCAATTCCAGGCCCTCTCTCCCAGATAATATTTCTAGACACAAGCTGGGCCAGAAGAGAATCCTCTGCCTTGAAGAAAAGGATCTAGTCCTGGCAGCATTCATTGCCTGCGAACTGAAGAGCCCTTGGGCCCTAACTGATCAGCAGTGACACCCAGGTACCATGTCAAGGGCCTTGGGTAAAGCTCTGAGACTTACGGGCTTCAGGTGAGACTCAGCACATTACTAACTGTGGTGGCTGTGGGATGAAACTCCTTTGCTTGAGAAAAGCAGAAGGAAAAGCAAATGGGACTTTTTCTTGCACCTTAGATACCAGCTCAGACATAGGGCGGTAGAGCACCAAGCGGGCTCTTAGGGTCCCTGATTCCAAGATTTGACTCTCGGATGGTATTTCTAGACTTTCCCTAAGCCAGAGGGAAGAGCACAGCCCTGAAGAGTGAGTCCCAGGCCAGGCAGCATACACCACAAGCTGACTTAAGGGCCCTTGGGCCTTCAGTAAACATCATAGGTAGTCTGGCAGTACACCCTGGGGCCTGTGGTGGCGGTGGCTATGGGGTGAGGCTCCTCTGCCTTTGGAAAGGGGAAGGAAGAGTGGGAAGGACTGTGTCTTGGGTTTGAGTGTCAGCTCAGCCACAGTACAGTGAAACACCGGGTAGACATCTAAGGTTTTTGGCTCTAGTCCCTGACTCCTGGACAGTACCTCTGAACCCACCAGGGGGCCTGGGGGAACTTGCCATCCTGAAGGGAAAGACAGAGGCCTGACTGCCTTTGCCACCTGCAGATTGTAGAGCCCCAGAGCCTTGAGAAATATAGGCAAGTATCCAGCAGTGGTTACGGCAGGACTTGGGCAAGACCCAACGCTGTGATGGCCTCAGGTCTGACCCAGCAGAGTGATAGTGGCGGTGGCCACAGGGATGCTTGTATCACTTCTCCCCAGCTCTAGCTGGCTCAGAACATAGAGAGAGAGGGAGAGACTCTGTTTGTTTGGGAGGAAGTAAGGGAAAAGAATACGAATTTCTGCCTGGTAATTCAGAGAATTCTCCCAGATCTTGTGCAAGACCATCAAGGAGGTACCTCTATGAGTCTGCAAGAATGACAGTATTACTAGGCTTGGGGTGCCCCCTAAAGCATATACAGCATAGATCACACCACCTACATTCTTTCAAGTATCTAGAAAGCCTTCCCAAGAAGGACAGCTACAAATAAGCCCAGACAGTGAAAACTACAGTAAATACCTAACTCTCCAATGACCAAAGAACATCTACTAGCACCACCACCACCCAGGAAAACATAACTTCACCAAATGAACTAAATAAGGCATCAGGGACCACTCCTGGAGAAACAGAGACATATGATCTTTCAGACAGAAAATCCAAAATAGCTGTGCTGAGGAAACTCGAAGAAATTAAAGATAACAAAGAGAAAAAATTCAGAATTCTATCAGATATATTAAACAAAAAGATTGAAATAATTAAAAAGAATCAGGCAGACATTCTAGAGCTGAAAAATGCACTTGATATACTGAAGGATGCATCAGAGTCTTTTAATAGCATAATTGATCAAGCAGAAGAAAGAATTAGTGAGCTTGAAGACAGGCTATTTAAAAATACACAGTCAGCGAAGACAAAAGAAAAATAATAAAGTAACAGTAAAGCATGCCTACAGGGTTTGGAAAGTAATCTCAAAAGGGCAAATTTAAGAATTACTGACCTTAAAGAGGAGGCAGAGCAAGAGATAGGAGTAGAAAGTCTATTCAAAGGGATAATAATAAATTTTGGAGGGGTTTCATTTTCATGAAAGAAGACAAAATATACAAAGGTACGCATAGTGTGTATTAATAATAATGATTTTAGTGTTAGAAACAAAGAGGATTTTTGAGTATTTTTAGTTTTTTACAGTGACAAATATGATACATAATTTTGAGATTTGAAATGTATTCCTCCTTAAAACCCTGCTATATAACCCGGCAGCTGAGTTTTAGGCATATTATTTGGCAAAATAATCCCACTCTTCATATCACTTGCTGAGATAAAGAGAAAAATGTTAGTTGTTTATAAGTAGCTTTCTTCGTCACAAAGACAATCTCTATTTCTTAAAAATCTATTAAGTCCTTTTAAAGCTCTGCCTTCTGTGCTCTGAGTCAACAGATGTCTCCTGAATTTTTTTTTTTTTTTTTTTTTTTGAGACAGAGTTTCGTTATGTTGCCCAGGCTGGAGTGCAGTGGTGAAATCCGGCTCACTGCAACCTCTGCCTCCTGGATTCAAGTGATTCTCCCACCTCAGCCTCCCAAGTAGCTAAGATTACAGGCAATTGCCACCATGCCCAGCTAATTTTTGTAGTTTTGGTAGAGACAGGATTTCACCATGTTGGTCAGGCTGGTCTTGAACTCCTGAACTCAGGTGATCCACCCGCCTCGGTCTCCCAAAGTGCTGGGATTACAAGTGTGAGCTACCATGCCCGGCCCCGGAATATTTAATGCCCCAAAGAAATGCAAAAAATGCTAAAAATGTTTCAAAGAGTTGTCTTTTACTGCTGAATTAATGTACAGGGATTTTTCAAAACACACCTCCCACCCCCACAAAAAAATGCAGTATGGAAAAATCAGGAGGCAAAACATGTGGCTTTTCTCCTCCCTGAATCCACGACTACCTAGTCATGTGACCATGGGGAAAATCACACAGCCATCTGAGTCTCAATCTTCTCTTCTCTATAAAAGATTAAATAAACCCTAACGAATCAGTGAAAGGATTCTATGAAAATGATGTATGTTAAAGTCTGCTATAGAGTCTAAAGTGCTAACCAAAATTAAAACATAGAATAACATATTTGTTAAGAGAAATTTTCTGTTTTTTCCTCCACAAAACAATATATTTCATACACCAGCAAGCTCAAAATAAAAACCTTTCAGGGATGATGAGGCATTGGAACGCTGATACTGAAAAACAAATTACATTGATCAGTCTCTTAAAACCGAACCGTATAAATTATGGTGTTTGCATACTTTGTAAAATTTATGTCTATGAACACATTTAAATTGTTTAGCAATCTAACACAATTATTCAGTTAATTATTATAGACCTAAGACTCTTGAATTGCTAGTGCAATTAAGGTTATTTATGAAAGAATAAATCCTGGTATAGGAGGATTTTTTTTCTCTTTTTTTCTTCATTTTTTAAATTTTTTTGACCAGAACATAATAAGAATACAAAATTATTTATTCCCCAGCAAGGTATAAATAGTGCGGACAGTGAGTCTGGGATGATTTCAGGCAAAGTGGTGATTCAAACTTCTCACTGCTCTTTGGATACAAAAATGTAGTGAGAAGAATGCAGCTACCTTTCTTCATTGCTCCATCTTCTGGGTAATATTTCAGACGATGACTTGTTGCTATTTTTTCATTGTCTTTTTCTGGAAAGTCTTTTTGCAGCATTTGTTTAAAATGATCCCCAAGTTGCATCATACATACTATTTTGTTACTCAGAAAATAAAAGAGGGATTCCTCTATAAATCCAACTTAGACAGGGACTTCAGGGATAGCTCTGAAAATTGTGGTTGTTTGACTCCCTCATACTGTGGTTCAAAAATCCAGAAAAAAATTTCCTCAAAGTCTTTCTCGGATTCTTTCTTTGTTTTACCATTTTCTAGGTAAAAGACATTACTCCACTATTAGGGACTCCACCTCATTAGTTGTGAGTCCCTCCTTGATATTTTTGTTCAATAATACAAAATTCCCCATTTTCCAAGAAACAACTACTAGGGCTGAAACAAAAATTTTATTGCAATACTGCCTTTCTCTATTTTTAATAGAAGTCCTTAACTAGAAAACTCTTTAAACTAGAACTATTTTATCAATTTAGAACATAGTGCATCCAGCTCTCCAAAAACAGATACTAAAGTAAGAAGTAAATCTAGCCAGTAATGCTTTCTCTCCCAAAAACAGAATTGAGCAAAATACAGCACAGAGATTTAAACTTATAGAATTACCAAAGTTTAACCCATGGAGTCTCTGCAGTATTCTGAAAGTCTTGGTGGTGCCATATGGCTGTCCTGATTAATAAGAAGATGCAGAAAACCAATGTGTCAAATTGAGGGCTATATAACATTATTTAATTTAGCTACTGAAAATGTGCTACATCGTCCCAAGAGAGATTTGCACTGGAGAAACTATGGAGGTCAGGACTCAAAAGCAGATCTTCTGCATTTTATTAAAATTGAATTACTGGCCCATTAGTGTATCCTTGGGCAAATCATTGCAGCAGGAAAAAAAAAAAGAACAATAGACACTGCTAAAAGAATAAATCTTTTCCGTTTCAAGATGACCGAATAGGAACAGCTCCAGTCTGCAGCTCCCAGCGTGATTGACACAGAAGATGGGTGATTTCTGCATTTCCAACTGAGGTACCTGGTTCATCTCATTGGAACTGGTCGGAAAGTGGGTGCAGCCCACGGAGGGCCACCTACAGCAGAGCGGGGCATCGCCTCACCCGGGAAATGCAAGGGGATGGGGGATTTCCCTTTCCTAGCCAAGGGAAGCCATGACAGACTGTACCAGGAAACTGGGGACACTGCCACTTAAACACTGCACTTTTCCAAAGGTCTTAGCATATGGCACATCAGGAGATTATATTCTGCGCCCAGTTCAGCAGGCCCTACACCCACGGTGCGTTGCTCACTGCTAGTCCCAGATTGAACTGTGAGGCGGCAACCCCAGAATGGGGAGAGGCATCCACCATTGCTGAGGCTTGAGTAGGTAAACAAAGTGGCCAGGAAGCTCAAACTGGGTGAAGCTCACTGCAGCTCAAGGAGGCCCACCTGCCTCTGTAGACTCCACCTCTGGGGGCAGGGCATAGCTGAACAAAAGGCAGCAGAAACTTCTGCAGACTTAAATGTCCCTGTCTGACAGCTCTGAAGACAGCAGTGGTTCTCCCAGAATGGTATTTGAGCTCCAAGAATGGACAGACTGCCCCCTCAAGTAGGTCCCTGACCCCCGTGTAGCCTAACTGGAAGACACCTCCCAGAAGGGGCTGACTGACACCTCATACAGCCAGGTGGCCCTCTGGAATGAAGCTTCCAGAGGAAGGATCAGGCAGCAATATTTGCTGTTCTGCAGCCTCTGCTGGTGATACCCAGGCAAACAGGATCTGGAGTTGACTTTCAGCAAGCTCCAACAGACCTGCAGCTGAGGGACCTGACTGTTAGAAGGAAAACTAACAAACACAAAGGAATAGCATCAACATCAACAAAAAAGACATCCACACCAAAACCCCATCTGTACGTCACCATCATCAAATACAAAGGTAGATAAAAACACAAAGATAGGGAGAAACCAGAACAGAAAAGCTGAAAATTCCAAAAACCAGAGAACCCCTTCTCCTCCAAAGGATCGCAGCTCCTCGCCAGGAATGGAACAAAGCAGGATGGAGAATGACTTTGACGAGCTGACAGAGGTAGGGTTCAGAAAGTCGGTAATAACAAACTTCTCCAACCTAAAGGAGGATGTTCAAACCCGTAGCAAAGAAGCAAAAAAACTTGAAAAAAGATTAGAAGAATGGCTAATTAGAATAAACAGTGTAGAGAAGACCTTAAATGAACTGATGGAGCTGAAAACCATGGCATGAGAGCTACGTGATGCATGCACAAGCTTCAGTAGCCGATTCAATCAAGTGGAAGAAAGGGTATCAGTGATTAAAGACCAAATTAATGAAATGGAGTGAAAAGAGAAGTTGAGAGAAAAAAAGAGTAAAAAGAAACAAACAATGCCTCCAAGCAATATGGGATTATGTGAAAAGACCAAATCTACATCTGATTGCTGTGCCTGAAAGTGACAGGGAGAATGGAACCAAACTGGAAAACACTCTTCAGGATATCATCCAGGAGAACTTCCCCAACCTAGCAGGGCAGGCCAACATTCAAATTCAGGAAATACAGAGAACGCCACAAAGATACTCCTCGAGAAGAGCAACCCCAAGACATAATTGTCAGATTCACCAAAGTTGAAATGAAGGAAAAAATGTTAAGGGCAGCCAGAGAGAAAGGTCGGGTTACCTACACAGGGAAGCCCATCAGACTAACAGCAGATCTCTCGGCAGAAATTCTACAAGCCAGAAGAGAGTGGGGGCCAATATTCAACATTCCTAAAGAAAAGAATTTTCAACCCAGAATTTCATATCCAGCCAAACTAAGCTTCATAAGCGAAGGAGAAATAAAATCCTTTACAGACAAGCAAATGCTGAGAGATTATGTCACCACCAGGCCTGCCCTACAAGAGCTCCAGAAGGAAGCACTAAACATAGAAAGGAACGACCGGTACCAGCCACTGCAAAAACATGCCAAATTGCAAAAACCATCAATGCTAGGAAGAAACTGCAGCAACTAACGAGCAAAATAACCAGCTAACATCACAATGACAGGATCAAATTCACATATAACAATATTAACCTTAAATGTAAATAGGCTAAATGCTCCAATTAAAAGACACAGACTGGCAAACTGGATACAAGAGTCAAGACCCATCAGTTTGCTGTATTCAGGAGACCCATGTCACGTACAGAGACACACATAGGCTCAAAATAAAGGGATAGAGGAAGATCGACCAAGCAAATGGAAAGCATAAAAAGCAGGGGTTGCAATCCTGGTCTCTGATAAAACAGACTTTAAACCAACAAAGATCAAAAGAGACAAAGAAGGCCATTACATAATGGTAAAGGGATCAATTCAAAAAGAAAACCTAACTATCCTAAATATATATGCACCTAATACAGCAGCACCCAGATTCATAAAGCAAATTCTGAGAGATGTAAAAAGACACTTAGACACCCACACAATAATAATGGGAGACTTTTTAACACCCCACTATCAATTTTAGACAGATCAACAAGACAGAAGGTTAACAAGGATATTCAGGACTTGAACTCAGCTCTGCACCAAGCAGACCTAATAGACATCTACAGAACTCTCCACACTAAATCAAGAGAATTTACATTCCTCTCAGCACCACATCGCACTTATTCCAAAACTGACCACATAGTTGGAAATAAAGCACTCCTCAGCAAATGTTAAAGAAGAGAAATCATAACAAACTGTCTCTCAGACCACAATGCAATCAAGTTAGAACTCAGGACTAAGAAACTCACTCAAAAATCACACAACTACATGGAACTGAACAACCTGCTCCTAAATGACTACTGGGTAAATAACGAAATGAAGGCAGAAATAAAGAAGTTCTTTGAAACCAGTGAGAACAAAGACACAACAAACCAGAATCTCTGGGACACATTTAAAGCAGTGTGTACAAGGAAATTTACAGCACTAAATACCCACAAGAGAAAGCAGGAAAGATCTAAAATTGACACCCCAATATCACAATAAAAAGAACTAGAGAAACGAGAGCAAACAAGTTCAAAAGCTAGCAGAAGGCAAGAAATAACTAAGATCAGAGCAGAACTGAAGGAGATAGAGACAAAAAAAAAACCCTTCAAAAAAATCAATGAATCCAGGAACTGGTATCTTTATGGAAACAAAAACAAAGATTAATGCTTGGAACAGACTATAAACCTGGTTTTTTAGTCCAGAAGACAGTGAGTTGAGAAGATTTCTAGACATTGAGCTCTCAGTGTTTTTAGATGGTGGAGTGAAGACAGCAGGGGCCACCCAATGGACTTCCCAGTTTACAGTTTGAATGTTTGTGATAATGGCATAGACATCAGAATCACAGTTATAGCTATTTTCTGGAGCAGAGTGTGGAAGATGTGGGAGTTCCTGTGACATTTCTGAGTGGCCCACGGTGTAACAGCTCCAGGAACAAAGGTTGCTCGTACCCGGTTTGTTGTAGTGATGAGGTCTTTAAAGTTTATACCACTTTGCCTGGCTTCTGTGCGAGGGCTTTTTCAGATCCTGGGGAAAGGGTAGATACATGCCAAATTGAGTCCTTACAATGATCTGGGTAGTCAAGTTTTAGTTCTCAGTGATGCCAAGTCAAGAGGGAGGGAGAAAAATTGGAAATGTCAATTTGGAGAGTTATAACTGGGTATTGAAGGAAACCAGAAAAATTGAGAATTTGGTTAGGCCTGAAAAAAATGTGTAAAATGGCTGGATCAATTTACAGGCAGATAATAAAACCTTAAAGGCAATAAGTAGAAGTATAATCTAATAACCATAAGGGCATGTTATATTATTTCATTGAAACATATTTTTCTCTAGAGCTAACCTCCTTTTTGATTAGAGATCATCAAAGTAGTATTATTATTGAGTATAAAATATTTTTCTCATTAAATTTGGCCTGATTATTTAGGTAAGTTCAACAAGAATAGTAATTGACCATATAAGCCTTTTTAGATATGTTTTATGAAACTTTTTATTTTAAAAAATCTTAGGCTGGACGTTTAAAATCCTCTTGAGGCTATGAAGCCAAGCCAGGAATTTATCATTAGTCTTCATCTGTAGTATCTATAGATTTGAGTGAATCTCAGTCTTCTTGAGTGGATATCCTAAGGTTCTTGGGCCTGCCAGGAGGTGAACCTTCTTACTCACCTATAAGGCTAGGAAACCTGTAAGCCAGGTACCAGCCTAGTTTGTTTTTTGTTTGTTTGTTTGTTGAGAGTGCTTTGTAAGCACTGACTTAATAAAGTTAACCATAGTTCCTTAAAACTGTGTGATGATGATATGACAGGATGCAGGGAAATGCTGGGTGGAAGAGGGCATGATCCCTGGTGAGGTCTCCACCCTCAATCCTGGACCCACCACCCAAAGTGAGAACTAGCTCTGTTTTCCTGTGCAAATGTTGCCTTTTGGCCAGCCCCACCACCTATCCTGTGCCCATAAGAGCCCCAAACCCCAGACTCACAGCATACACACACACAGAAGAGAGAATTATCTGGACATCAAGAGGAGAAGAAGCAGCTGGAGATTAGAGACTCTAGTCAAAGAGGAGTTCGGCTGGGGACGATGGGACTCCAGGGGAAGATTATCTTCCCACTCCACCCCCTTTCAAGCTCCCCTTCCCTCTGGAGCCACTTCCACTGCTCAATAAAGTCTTCCACATTCACCATCCTTCAATTCATTCATGTGACCTGATTCTTCCTGAATGCTGAGAAGGAACTCAGGTACTAAGAGGGTATGGTATAAAACCTGTCAACCTGACCCTCCACTGAGCTGGTTAACACTTAGCCGTCCATGGATGGCAAATACTAAAAGAGCACTGATTGTAACAGACACCTCTGGGGCTCCAGGGGTGGCAGACAATCCCTCCTGGACAGCAGAGCTAAAAGAGCATTGTCACATGCTTGGACGCTGTTGCCGGGCCCGCACAAAGCCTGCTCTCCCCAGAGAGGAGCAACCAGTCAGTCTCAGCGTTCATTTGCTCTGGTTCCTGCACCCGTCTGCCTGCATGCATCCCCTCCTGCAAGGGGTTTGAAAGCTGTGGGAAAACATTCTCTTTCTCTCTCTCTCTCTCTCCTCTGTCTCTGCCATGTGAGGATATGACAAAAAAAAGATCACCTACAAACGAGGAAGAGTGCCATAACCAGACACTGAGTCTGCCAGCACCTTTGTCTTGGTCTTCCCAGCATCCAGAACTGTGAGAAATAAATGTTTATATAGTGTAAGACATCCAGTCTATGGTAAATATTTTTTTTTTGAGACAGTCTTTTTTTTGATACTCCCGGCTGGAGTGCAGTGGCACAACTTCTGTCTCCTGTGTTCAAGCAATTCTCCTGCCTCAGCCTTCTGAGTAGCTAGGACTACAGGCACACACCACCAGGCCTGGCTAATTGTTTTTTATTTTTAGTAGAGACGGAGTTTCTCCACATTGGCTAGGCTGGTCTCAAACTCCTGACCTCAGGTGATCCACCCACCTTGACCCCTCAAACTGCTGGGATTACAGGCATGAGCCGCCACACCCAGCCAAGTCTATTGTAATTTGTTATAGCAGCCCAAACTGACTAAAACAGCAATTTTATGAGTTCATCAGATTTTTCTTAGAGTTTTGGAAATCTTGATCATTGGTATGATCTCAAAAGTACTTAGGCAATGACATCAGAACTCTATATCTCACCATAGTCTTTTCCATGGGTCTCTGAGACAGTTTTTTTTTAGCTTAAAGACAAGTAAAATACTCAATAAAATACTGGCAAACCAAATCCAGCAGCACATCTAAAAGCTTATCCACCATGATTAAGTGGGCTTCATCCCTGGGATGCAAGGCTGGTTCAACATACGCAAATCAATAAACGTAATCCAGCATATAAACAGAACCAAAGACAAAAACCACACGATTATCTCAATAGATGCAGAAAACGCCTTTGACAAAATTCAACAGCCCTTCATGCTAAAAACTCTCAATAAATTTGGTATTGATGGAACGTATCTCAAAAAAATAAGAGCTACTTATGACAAACCCACAGCCAATATCATACTGAATGGGCAAAAACTGGAAAAATTCCCTTTGAAAACTGGCACAAGACAGAGATGCCCTCTCTCACCACCCCTATTCAACATAGTGTTGGAAGTTCTGGCTAGGGCAATCAGGCAAGACAAAGAAATAAAGGGTGTTCACTTAGGAAAAGAAGAAGTCAACTTGTCCCTGTTTGCAGATGACATGATTGTATATTTAGAAAACCCCATCATCTCAGCCCAAAATCTCCTTAAGCTGATAAGCAACTTCAGCAAAGTCTCGGGATACAAAATTAACGTGCAAAAATCACAAGCATTCTTATACACCAGTAGCAGACAAACAGAGAGCCAAATCATGAATGAACTTCCATTCACAATTGCTTCAAAGAGAATAAAATACCTAGGAATCCAACTTACAAGGGATGTAAAGGACCTCTTCAAGGAGAACTACAAACCACTGCTCAGTGAAATCAAAGAGGACACAAACAAATGGAAGAACATTCCATGTTCATGGATAGGAAGAATCAATATTGTGAAATTGGCCATACTGCCCAAGGTTATTTATAGATTCAATGCCATTCCCATCAAGCTACCAATGAGTTTCTTCACAGAATTGGAAAAAACTGCTTTAAAGTTCATATGGAACAAAAAAAGACCCCGCATTGCCAAGACAATCCTAAGCCAAAAGAACAAAGCTGGAGGCATCACGCTACCTGACTTCAAACTATAGTACAAGGCTACAGTAACCAAAACAGCATGGTACTGGTACCAAAACAGAGATATAGACCATTGGAACAGCACAGAGCCCTCAGAAATAATATCACACTTCTACAGCCATCTGATCTTTGACAAACCTGAGAAAAACAAGAAATGGAAAAAGGATTCCCTATTTAATAAATGGTGCTGGGAAAATTGGCTAGCTATAAGCAGAAAGCTGAAACTGGATCCTTTCCTTACTCCTTATACAAAAATTAATTCAAGATGGATTAGAGACTTAAATGTTAGACCTAATACCATAAAAACCCTAGAAGAAAACCTAGGTAATACCATTCGGGACATAGACATGGGTAAGGACTTCATGTCTAAAACACCAAAAGCAACAGCAACAAAAGCCAAAATTGACAAACGGGATCTAATTAAACTAAAGAGCTTCTGCACAGCAAAAGAAACTACCATCACAGTGAACAGGCAATCTACAGAATGGGAGAAAATTTTTGCAATCTACTCATCTGACAAAGGGCTAATATCCAGAACCTACAAAGAACTCAAACAAATTTACAAGAAGAAAACAAACAACCCCATCAAAAAGTGGGCAAAGGATATGAACAGACACATGAAAAAATGCTCGTCATCACTGGCCATCAGAGAAATGCAAATCAAAACCACAATGAGATACCATCTCACACCAGTTAGAATGGCAATCATTAAAAAGTCAGGAAACAACAGGTGCTGGAGAGGATGTGGAGAAATAGGAATACTTTTACACTGCTGGTGGGATTGTAAACTACTTCAACCATTTTGGAAAACAGTATGGCGATTCCTCAAGGATCTAGAACTAGAAATACCATATGACCCAGCCACCGCATTACTGGGTATATACCCAAAGGATTATAAATCATGTTGCTATAAAGACACATGCACATGTTGCACACATATGTTTATTGCGGCACTATGCACAATAGCAAAGACTTGTAATCAACCCAAATGTCCATCAGTGACAGACTGGATTAAGAAAATGTGGCACACATACACCATGGGATACTATGCAGCCATAAAAAAGGATGAGTTCATGTCATTTGTAGGGACATGGGTGCATGCAGCTGGAAACCATCATTCTCAGCAAACTATCGCAAGAACAGAAAATCAAACAGTGCATGTTCTCACTCATAGGTGGGAATTGGACATGGGAAGGAGAACATCACACACCGGGGCCTATTATGGGGAGGGGGTAGGGGGGAGGGATGGCATTGGGAGTTATAACTGATGTAAATGATGAGTTGATGGGTGCTGACGAGTTGATGGGTGCAGTACACCAACATGGCACATGTATACATATGTAACAAACCTGCACGTTGTGCACATGTACCCTAGAACTTAAAGTATAATAATAATAATAAAAAAAGACAAGTGTTCCATAGCTGTAAGAGCTCTTAGGAAAGCATAAGAGTAAAATAACTATCTATGGATGAGAAGACAAGATGGCTATAGTTAAAGATCTAATGAAAGTTCATTATAAAAACACAATTGGTGAGGAAATTTGGTTGCTTTATTACAATGACATTTTAAATAATAACTGAACTTTTAACCAATAATATTATATGAGGACATATATTAAACAGTAAGAGCATTGATGATTTATAGGAACTTTATATTCCTTCTGAAATAATATCTCTTCTTTGACAATGCTTCCCATGGAATTTAGTGAAAAAAATAATAATAATAAACCTAACTAGTCCAGCATCTCTCTTTTAACCAGGTAAGGAAACAAATCCTTTGATGTTTTCCAGGGGCTCTCTGGGAAACCTCAAGTTCACTTCAAGGTCAAGAAAAGTTGTCCAAAATGTCAAAAGGTTTGAATATTCAATTACATGAGATCATAGGTAATTGTGAAAAAACACTTAATTATCTATTTAACAGTAATGGTCATAAAATATCTCAAATATAAATATGGGAGATAATATGAAAAAATCTGTTGTCTTAAAAAGTCGAAGACATGATAAAAACAACACAGCACAGAAAACTATTTTGAAAAGACACAGAATCTTTGTTTTCCAGACTAAGGAGAAATATTTTATCATCTCTCTTTTTTTTTTTTTTTAAGATGGGGCTTCACCATGTTGCCCACACTGGTCTAGAACTCCTGCGCTCAAGTGATCCACCCACCTCAGCCTCCCAAAGTGCTAGGAGTAACAGGCATGAGCCTCCATGCCTGGCTATATATAATCTTTTATTAAGAACAGATTGATAAGCCAAGAAACTTTATCATTTTAACAAAGAGAAAATCAAAATCTAGTCTTGTGTCAAGACATTATTTTCTTAATTAAAAAAAAAAAAGGCTGGGCATGGTGGCTTACCCTTGTAATTCCAGCACTTTGGGAAGCCAAGAAAGGCAGAACACCTGAGGTCAGGAGTTCAAGACCAGCCTGGCCAACATAGCGAAACCCTGTCTCTACAAAGAACACAAAAAAATTATGTAAGCATGGTGGCACACACCTGTGTGCCTACTCAGGAGGCTGAGGCAGGAGAACTGCTTGAACCCGGGAGCGGGAGGCATGCAGTGAGCTGAAATCACACCACTGCACTCCAACCTTGAGTGACAGAGGAAGATTCCATCTCAAGAAAAACAAACCAACCAAAGAATCTGGCCAGGCACAATGGCTCACACTGGTAATCTCAGCAATTTGGGAGGCCAAAGCAGGAGGATCACTTGGAGCCAGGAGTTCAAGGCTGCAGGAAGCTTTGATCACATGACTGCACTCCAGCCTAAGTGACAGAGAGAGACCCTACCTCTGAGAAAAAAAAAAAAGGGTTATAAATAAAGCCATTTAATCTTAGCCAGTTTTGACCTCACAAAATTAAATTCCCTTTTTGCAAACTTTCTACAACTTTCTAGATTCATTTGGGTTCTGTCCTATGCTTTCCCTTTTTCTCATTTTAAGACAAAATTATTCTGCTTTTTTCCTTAACAAAAACACATTCTACATTCCTTGCATACTTTTCATATAAAAACACATTGTACTTTACTCTCATACCTTACAAAGTTGTTTTTCTTCAATATTATTGTTTCTACAAGTTTTATTTTTATATATTGATTACAAATGTTAACTAAATTCACTAATGGTCAAAATAATTTCTAAAACTATTTGGTTCATTGTCAAATCTTTCTTAAACTTTTTTTTTTAGTTTAACAAATAGTTTTATTCTAATATGAAAGGCATCCAGCTTATCTAGACCTCCATACAACCAGAGGCTAAAATTCCAGATTTCATAAAGTTAAATAAATTTAAACAATATTGAATACAATAATTTACTAACTTTTTTATTTTTTAATTTGTTTTCATTGATATATAACAATTATACATATATGGAATATGTAGTGATGTTATGATACATACCAAGTATAGTGATCAGATCAGGGTAATTAGCATATACATCATCTCATTTATCATTTATTTGTGTTGGGAATGTTCAATATCCTCCTTTAGCTATTTGAAACTACATAATATATTATTGCTAACTATAGTCATCCTACAGTGCTATAGAGCACTAGAACTTATTTCTCATATTTAGCTGTAAGTTTGTATCCTTTAACAAATCTTTCCCTATCCTTCCCTTCCCCCTTTACTTCCCAGTTTCCAGTATGCTCTGTTCTAATTTTTACTTCTATGAGATCATTTTTTAGCTTCTACATATGAATAAGAACATCCACGTTGCCACAAATGACAGGATTTTATTCTTTTTCATAGCTGATAGTAGTTCATTAACTATATATATATATATATATATATATATATATATATATATTGCATATCTTGGCTATTGTAAATGGTGCTACAATATACATGAGAGTGCAGGATTTCCTTTCCTTCGGATAAATGCCCAGAAGTGAGATTGCTGTAGTTCTATTTAATAAATTCTTAAGGAACCTCCACATTGCTCTCCATAGTGGCTATACTAGTATACATTCCCACCAACAGTGTATAAGAGTTACCTTTTCTCACACCCTTGCCAGCATTTGTTATTTTTGTATTTTTTATGATAGCCACCCGAACTGGGATGAGATGAGAGCCTATTGTGGTTTTGACTAATATTTCCCTGAAGATTAATAATGCTGAGCATTTTTCATATTTTTTTGGCTGTTCATATACCTTCTTCTGAGAAATGTCTGTTCAGATCATTTGCCCTTCTTTTAATAGAATTATGTTTGTGTGTGTGTGTGTGTTGTTTGTTTTTGCTTTGTTTTGTTTTTTACTGTTGAGAAGTTTGCGTTCTTATATATTCTGGACACTAATCCTTGTTGGATAAATAGTTTGCAAATATTTTTTTCTCATTCAATGAGTTGTCTTTTCACTCTGTTGGTTGCTTCACTTGCTCTAAAGAAGCTTTCCAGTTTTATATAATCCCATTTGTTTATTTTTGCTTTTCCAACCTGTGCTTTTGAGATCTTATTCACAAAATATTTTCCCAGGCCAATGTCCTGAAGCATTTCCCCTATGTTTTCTACTAGCAGTTTTATAGTTTTTGGTCTTACATTTAGGACTTTGATTCATTTTGAGTTTTCTTTGGGGTGAGAGGTGGGAGTCTAGTTTCCTTCTTCTGCATATGTATATTCAGTTTTCCAAGCAACATTTATTGAAGAAACTGTATTTTCCCCAATGAGTGTTCTTGGTGCTTCTATCAAAATCAGTTGTAACTAGATCACTTCCGTAAAGAAAAAAACAGGCGGAGAGATTACAGTGGATAGGAGGCAGGACTAGATTGCAGCTCCAACTTGGACAGACAGAGCAGTGTATGGAGGTTTGCATCATGAATTTTTGCTCCAGAACAACTGTAGGAATAAATCTGAAAGCCAGAGAGGACCCACAGACCTCCTGAAGGAAGCAGATTGCTCCAGCAGGACCAAGGAGACACCCCAAATAATGTGCTGGTATCCACAGTTGAGAGATCCACAGATGGTTCACATCACAGGACTCTGGGCAGACAACCTTCAGTATCAGCTTGGAGCTGGGTATACTTGCTGGGTGGCTAGATCCAGAAGATAGATAATAATCACTACAGCTCGGCTCACAGGAAGCCACATCTACAGAAAAAAGGGGATAATACTACATCAAGAGAACACCCCGTAAGACAAAAGAATCTGAACAACAGCCTTCAGCCCTAGAACTTCCCTCTGACAAAGCCTACCAAATGAGAAGGAACCAGAAAACCAACTCTGGTAATATGACAAAACAAGGTTCTTAAATACCTCTAAAAAAATCATACTAGCTCACCAGCAATTAACCCAAACCAAGAAGAAATCCCTGATTTACCTGAAAAGGAAATCAGAAAGTTAGGTATTAAGCTAATCAGGGAGGCACCAGAGAAAGGAGAAGTCCTATGCAAGGAAATCCAAAAAGCAATACAAGAAGTGAGGGGAGTAATATTCAAGAAAATAGATAGCATAAATAAAAAACAGTCAAAACTTCAGGAAACAATGGACACAATTATAGAAATGCAAAATGCTCTGGAAAGTCTCAGCAATAGCATTGAAGAAGAAGAAAGAAATTCAGAGCTAGAAGACAAGGTCTTCACATTAACCCAATCCAACAAAGACAAAGAGAAAAGAATAAGAAAATATGAACAAAGCCTCCAAGAAGTCTGGGATTATGTTAAACAACCAAACCTAAGAATAATCAGTGTTCCTGAGGAAGAACAGAATCTATAAGTCTGGAAAACATATTTGGTGGAATAATTGAAGAAAATTCCCCAGCCTTGCTAGAGACCTACACATCCAAATACAAGAAGCTCAAAGAATACCTGGGAAATTCATTGCTAAAAGAACATCACCTAGGCACATTGTCTGGTTATCTAAGTTAAGATGAAGGAAAGAATCTTAAAAACTGTGAGAAAAAAGTACCAGTTAACTTATAAAGGAAAACCTATCAGATTAACAGCAGATTTCTTAGCAGAAACCCTACAAGCTGGAAGGGATTGGGGCCCTATCTTCAGCCTCCTCAGACAAAGCAATTATTAGCCAATAATTTTGTATCCAGCAAAACTAAGCTTCATATATAAAGGAAAGATGAAGTCTTTTTCAAACAAACAAATGATGAAGGAATTCACCACTAATAAGCCACCACAATAAGAACTGCGAAAAGGAGCTCTAAATCTTGAAACAAATCCTGGAAACACATCAGAACAGAACCTCTTTAAAGCATAAATTTCACAGAACCTATAAAGCAAAAGTACAATTTAAAAACAAAAGCGAAAAACAAAAAACAAAGTATACAGGCAACAAATAGCACAGTGAATGGAATGGAACCTTACATCTCAATACTAACATTGAATGTAAATGGCCTAAATGTTCCACTTAAAAGATACAAAACAGCAGAATGGATGAGAATTTACCAACCAACTGTCTGATGCCTTCAAGAGACTCACCTAACACATAAGGACTCACACAAACTTAAGGTAAAGGGGTGGAAAAAGACATTTCAGGTAAATGCACAACAAAAGCAAGAGGAGTAACTATTCTTATATTAGACAAAACAAACTTTAAAGTAACAGCAGTTTAAAAAGACAAAAAGGGGCATTATATAAGGATAAAAGGCCTTGTCCAACAGGAAAATATCACAATCCTAAACATACATTCACCTAACACTGGAGCTCCCAAATTTATAAAACTATTACTAATAGACCAAAGAAATGAGATAGACAGCAACACAATAATAGTGGGAAACTTTAATACTCCACTCACAGCACCAGACAGGTCATCAAGACAGGAAGTCAACAAAGACCAACAATGGATGTAAACTATAACCTGGAACAAATGGGCTTAATAGCAATATACAGAACATTCCATCCATCAACTGTAGAATATACATTCTATTCAACAGCAAATGGAACTTTCTCCAAGATAGACTATATGATAGGCCACAAAACAAGCCTCAATAAATTCAAAAAAAATTGAAATTATATCAAGCACTCTCTCAGACCACAGTGGAATAAAACTAAAAATCAACTCCAAAAGAAACCTTTAAAACAACGCAAATACATGGAAATTAAATAACCTGCTCCTGAATGATCATTGGGTCTAAAATGAAATCAAGATGAAAATTTAAAAATTCTTGGAATGAAACAATTGTAACACAACCTACCATAACCTCTGTGACACAGCAAAGGCGGTGCTAAGAGGAAAGTTCATAGCCCTAAACGCCTGCGTCAAAAAGTCCAAAAGAGCACAAGACAATCTTTGAGTTCACACCTTAAGGAACTAGAGAAACAAAACCAAACCAAAGCCAAACTCAGCAGAAGCAAATAACCAAGATCAGAGCAGACTGAATGAAACTGAAACAAAAAAATACAAAAGATAAATGAAACAAAAAGTTGGTTCTTTGAAAGAACCAATAAAATGGATAGACCATTAGCAAAATTAACCAAGAAAAGAAGACAGAAAATCCAAATAAGCTCAATTAGAAATAAAACGGGAGATATTACAACTAACACCACAGAAATAAAAAAGATTATTCAAGGCTACTATGAACACCATTATTCACGTGAACTAGAAAACCTAGAATAGATAGATAAATTATGGGAAAGATACAATCCTCCTAGCTGAAACCAGGAAAAATTAGACACCCTTAACAGACCAATAACAAGCAGTGAGATTGAAATGGTAATTTTAAAATTACCAAAAAAAAAAGTCCAGGACCAGATGGATTCACAGCAGAATTCTCCCAGACATTCAAAGAATTGGTACCAATCCATTTGACACTATTCCACAAGATAGAGAAAGGGGGAACCCTCCCTAAATCATTCTATGAAGCCAGTATCACCATAATACCAAAATCGGAAAAGGACATAGCAAAAAAAGAAAAGTATAGACCAATAGCCTTGATGAACATAAAATTCTAACATTCCTATGGAATCCACCTGAGTCTTCCTCCACATCATCCTCATGGGACTTGAGGGTCAAGAGAACCACGTGAACATTAATCTCCCTCTTGTACCGTGCACACTAATATTCTTTGTCTCTGACCCAGGGCTTTTGTGTCTTCTAGAAGCATCTGTGAAACTGTGGCAGCTACATTGTTAGCTTTCAAGTAGCATAAAATCTTTTCCCCTCTGGAGTTTGTGACAAGTAGGAACACAGCAAAGACCGCTTGGGAGAGAATTTCAAAATATGAATCTGGAAAAGAAAGCAGGATTTTATGAGACACGGGCAGAAGTAATACTGCAAATATTGAACAACCATTCTAACACAGGCACTAACCAATGTGAATGAATGAACTCAAGACAATTGGACAAGCCATTAACAAGTCAATATGGTTTTAGAGCTTGATACCAGCTGAATATCACACATAGCCTGGGATACTTTATCTTAAGAAGACAACAAAATCATCATAAAACGTTTAGCTAGGGGGTGGTACTAGCAGATCGGGGTTTTTTTAGACGATTATTCTGATGACAACTAAATGTAATTTGTGAACGTGGATACATGTCTGAATCAGAGAAAAAAATTATTGTACGATGATGATATTAGTGGGGAAATCTGAAAATGTGATCAAAATTTATAATTATATAATAGTCTTATATTGTTAATTTTTTTATGCTGATCACTGTACTCTGGCCATATAAAAAAACTACTTATTTTAAATAAATACACGCTGAAGTATTTCAATATAAAGAAGTATCGTGTTTCCAATTTACTCTCAAACAGTTCAAAATATACAACTATAAAGAGAAAAAAAGGAAAGAAGGAAGGAAGGGAAAGGGGAAGGAAGAAAGAGAGAAAGGAAACAAGAGAGAGATAAATGTGGTAAAATGTTAACATTTGGGAAATCTATATAAAGAGTATATGGAATTTATTTTTGAAACTTATGTAAATCTAAAATTATTCCAAAAAAACTTAAAAAGTACTGTGTTGGCAATATGGAAAATGGTTTAAAGGAGGTCACATATAAAGTGAGCGAAACGTATTTTTAATTAATAAATTTATCTAATTTTTTTATACAAACAAAGCACATTATCACTTGATCTAGTTGACTTCTACCTTACCACTATAAAATGCAATGCAGTCATCTAATTTTGACTAGTCTTTTATTATTCAGACATTCTATAATAATAAAAATTTATATTATTATATTATTCTATAATAATATTTAGCAATTATGCAGCCTTATATCTACAAGTTATAAAGGTTTTTCTTGCACCTCTTCTCAATTTTCACTGAAGAGTATTGTCCTAAATTTTATATTTCTGAAAATTTTTTCCACTATGCTATTTTAATTTTCCTGGTCTTCTCTCTACAAAGCTATGGTTATTTTATTTCTCATTCATGACCCACTCCAATTTCCACACTTCGTGACAGTCTCATCTACTTCTCCATTGCTTTGTGCACTCTGAAATTAACTAACTTTACATGTTGTTAGCTTGCCCAGCATAGTTCCATCTGCAGACTTAATGAACAATCTCTCCATTCCATCACTGGAGAAGATGCTAATTAATTATTAAATTATAAGTTAGCGTATGAAAAATCAATTTCTCTCTCTCATCTCTCTCTCTCTCTCATACATACACACACACACACACAGAGGCAAACATACAGGTACAGACAAGCTAATTTTAAATTCTGGAAAAGTTAGATGACATAGGAGAATCTCAATAAAAAGCCTGACTAATTTCTGAATGCTTTTGTATCAAGCTATTTGTCGTTAGTCTACTGACCAAAATAAAAAGTTTAAGGATCTCCTGCAGCTACAGGAGAGTCTCATACTTAATCAACAACAACAACAAAAATCCCATCTGTCATCTATTTGCAGCTAGATTGTACCATGTTGAAAACTAGGTGAGCTGTGTAAGGTATCAGAGACAGAGTGTTGCACTGGATTTTCTTGGATCTTGGTGGAGGTTACAGATATACTGGAGGGGCCTGGGTTGTCAGCTCACTTTCAATATAACTTAGGATACTTAAGCTTGAGTGAGTTTCTTCTTAGAAAAAAGAACTGAACTCTCAGCTTCATTTTGTCTTCTCCTGTGAAAATAGTATTATCTAAAGGACATGTAATTAAAAGGAGGCTCTGTAGTCTAGAAGTCTAGGGTTCCTGTTTCTTCCCCAGTCCCTGAGAATCATTTATATATTGACAGGATGCACTCACCCTTCAGTAACAAGTCAACCCTGAGGATATTAGGAAAATCAAAACAGAGAGAATTAGACAGAGGCCAAATGTATCTTTAGAAAGGCATTTAAAGAAATCAGATAATAGTGGCATCTGCAGTTTCAATCACAAAATCAATTCATGTTTGATTTGATGACACTATGGCAGCAGTTATCAGTGTTATCAGCGAAACAAATCCTACACTCTGAGGAACAGAGGCAGGAAATGACACATCATCAAGCTCAGCACAAGTACAATTAAAATTAATGTAATATTTGGGTCACTCCATGTACTGCATAGAGATAGGGGGATAAACTGGGTGAGCTCTCGCTCTACCCTTCCACCCTACCATTTCTGTTTCTGTGGAACAGGTGGCTTCTCAGAAACAAACCTGACTTGATGCATTAAAATTTGAACCTCTAGCTAACATCCATCTCGCTGGTGTCAGGCCCAGGTCTAAAGGTGATACTGAAGAAAAGTTAATACAGGAGAGGCTCAGGTGTCCACTGTTATATAAGTGGTTCCTTCTAATAGTCTATTAGATTATCTGTGGATGAAAAAAATGTCACCATCTGACAGCCTTTGGGCATTTAGTAAAATAATAAATAACTAGCAAGAAAAAAAGTCTTTTTCATGCCAAGAGGAGAACAGCTGGGTATCTCTGGTCTACCTGTATCCATTGGATATTTTAGCCAATATCTTGTACCTAATCAGACAGAATGGGGAACTTTTGAAGCAGAAAACCTCCTGATATAATTCTTTCTTTAAAAAAATAGTGGTCCAGAAATGTAAAAATTATTTTATATATCATCTTACTTTTGGATCTTGTTATTACCAGCGACAGGGTATGAGTATTTCCCTAAGCTGCTGAGTGTTCCCACCCCCATGCTGTCCCATGGGCACCTGTTAGCCATCGGTAGAAGAATCATTGTCTAGAATTATTTCTCCTGTTCCACTCTAACACTGCATTAACCACTGACTCCCTGGATTTCTAGTCTTTTCTGCCTGAACCAAAGAGGAAACTGAGTTCCAGATACCAGCAGCCTAAATTTCATAATGGTTATCATCTCTTCTTTGAATTTGTATCAGGCACTGACAGGGAAAGTCACAGGCACTCACCATTCCTAATCTATCTTGACAGTGTGTCAATGTCGAGGCCCACGTATGCAGAAAACCCTGATAGTGCCCAGTAAACAGGGATTTCCTATTTGTGCATTCATTAAACAATTATAGGGGGGGCGCAGTGGCTCACACCTGTGATCCCAGCACTTCAGGAGGCTGAGGTGGATGGATCACTTGAGGTCAGGAGTTTGAGAGCAGCCTGACCAACATACTGAAACCCCATCTCTACTAAAAATACAAAAATTAGCTGGGCATGGTGGCATGTGCCTGTAGTCCCAGCTACCTGGGAGGTCTAGGCAGGAGAATCTCTTGAACCCAGGAGGCAGGAGTTTCAGTGAGCTGAGATCACACCATTGACTGGATTCCAGCCTGGGTGACAGAGCAAGTCTCTGTCTTAAAAAAAAAAATACAAACCAATTTTTATGTTGCAGAACATTGATCTCTGCTCTCAAGAAAATTATCATTCATCAAAGGAATTCTCTAATTCTTCCTCTGTTTAAATCCTCTTTCATTTTGACCTTTGTTTTTGTTTTTTCTCCATTTGTTGCTTAAGTGTTTCAAATTTCCAAACTTACAGACTTAGTGCCTCTAAGCTGAGCAGTCCAGCCAACAGGCTGCTCTTTATTAGTGTCAACCATGTCCTCAGAGACTCTCCCCCAACCTCTCTTCAGTACCCACTTTTCCACTTTGGGCAGACTGTCCACTATCCGGGATGAGGTGTTGTAACTCAGAGGCAGATGTGAATCTAGAATGCATGACACCTTGATGGGTGCAGACTGAGAACATATAGAAAGTCAGTTAGAGAAAGTATGCCAAGGACTGTGCAAATCACATTCCAAGTATATTTCAGTTAGTTTCCACAGCAATGCTATGAAGTAGATAAAGACTGTTAGTCTTAAGATGAAGAAAACTGAAGCTTAGAGAAAGTAACTTCCCCCAACTCACATAGTTGAGATAAATCAGATTTCCAGATCTAAACTATACCTTTTTCCTTCCTCACTAAATTGTTAGCTTGCTCCATAGGATTGGAAATATTTCCCTTTGATAGTTAGGTCATAAATCTAAACCTGTTTACTGGAAGATTTTTCTGATTAACTGAGAACCATTAACTATAGCATTTAATCTCAATTCCAGAGCAAGTCACTCCTCCCTAATGTGCAAGAGTCAAGCATTCATCAATTTGATCCTTCTCATTAGACTATAAGACCCTTGAGAACAAAGCTGATATATATTTAAACTAAAACAACTTTCGCGGCCTTCAAACGAAGCACAGTCCAGCATAGGAGACGATTCAATGAATATCAAGAATGTCAGCTTCTCAAGCAGACTACTCTGTAACATGTGCTCCCATTAGGCACAGAGACTATGTTTCCATGTTGGTTTCCACTATGATTTTAGATAAACATGTCTTAATTTTTAATTGCTCTATAATTGGCAGTGAATTCCTAATTCTTTAATTTTCTCTGCCCTGGTTTCTTTATAAAGTAGTTAATTATGTGTAAAACAAGCAGATGTACTTTTACAGCTGGCTTCTAGAAGTAACCCCTTGACAGATCTTTTCAGTAAGCTAAAGATCACTTACGAAAAACTCCCCCAACTTCTTTTTGCATATAAATGTTTATGTTTTTTAATAGACTAGGGTGCTCCTGTACTCTAGATAAACTAAGTTCCCAGAAAGAATCACTTATCTTGTGAGCACAGAACTTGGTAGAAAATGAAAAAAGTGCAAAGCTTGAATTTCCACAAAGTCCAAGAACAAATACTTTGGAAATTTAAATTCTGTTTACCAGGCATTTCCACTCAAATGGCAGGTTGTGGTGCTAGAAAAGTTACATCAAAAAATTATATCTACTTGATACAGTTGGTTTAGAACAAAGCAAGTTAAATATGAAGGGAAAATGCTATGACACATTGACAACAGCAAAGGATACATCATATGTGCCAGAGAAGTATGAGAAAAAATATTATTATGATGGAAGGTAACAACCAAAAAACTACTTTTCTTCATTTAAAGCTGTCAAAATGGATGGAATGGGAAGAGATTTTGCAGTTTAATCTCCTTTTTTCCACCCTAAATGAAAAACCAAACCTGTTAAAGTAAAAGCCTAATTTACTAGGGTATGTTATAGTCTTACACAACTTTCAGAAAATTGTAACAGCATTTTTCAACCCAGTTTCCTGCAGTGTACATCATTGAGCTGTTTCTCTCTTTTGCTGTGCTGCAGCAAAAAGTATTTAATGTATTGACATTTGCATTTTGATTATAAGTCTGACAGGCAGCTTTATACTACTGAAAGCTAAACTGGTTTTTATTGTTGCATCCAGCTTCCAATATTATTATTATTATTATTTTTTTTTTTTTTTTTTTTTGAGAAGGAGTCTGGCTGTGTCTCCCAGGCTGGAGTGCAGTGGCCAGATCTCAGCTCACTGCAAGCTCCGCCTCCCGGGTTTACGCCATTCTCCTGCCTCAGCCTCCCAGGTAGCTGGTACTACAGGCGCCCGCCACCTCACCCGGCTAGTTTTTTGTACTTTTTAGTAGAGACGGGGTTTCACCGTGTTAGCCAGGATGGTCTCGATCTCCTGACCTCGTGATCCGCCCGTCTCGGCCTCCCAAAGTGCTGGGATTACAGGCTTAAGCCACCGTGCCCGGCCTCCAATATTATTAAACTTTAGTCCAGGCGTAGTGGCTCAAGCCTGTAATGCCAACACTTTGGGAGGCCGAGGCGGGTGGGTCACTTGAGGTCAGGAGTTCGAGCCCAGCCTGGCCAATATGGTGAAATCCCATATGTACTAAAAATAAAAAAATTAGCCGGGCGTGCTGGCACATGCCTGTAATCCCAGCGACTTGGGAAGCTCATGCAGAAGAATCACTTTAACCAAGCAGGCGGAGGTTGCATTGAGCCGAGATCACACCATTGCACTCTAGCCTGGGCAACAGTGCCAGACTCTGTCTCAAAAAAAAAAAAAAAAAAAACTCTGTGCCTGTCACTGTACTTCAAAAAAACACATTTTGTCAGTTTTGTTAGTACACCACTTACTGTTACACAGAGTATATCTAAAGGATGGATACTCCTTCTGACTTCGTATTTGAAAATACATAATTTTAAGAAAAAAATATGTCTGACAATATTCTGTGATCATCTTTGACAAAGGAAAAAAATTGTCTAGGAACTTGATTTTTTTTTTTTTTTTTTTAATGTTCTGGTTTGTCTCTGGTCTTTACAGAACCATTTCACCAGACATTTGCTTCCACCACCAAAGAAAACAAATAGAAATAAATATATACCAAATCTCATGGCTTCATCTTAACTTCCCATCTGGAAATCTTTCTGAATTCTACCTCTAATCAGCCACTTCATCTCAAACTCAAATTTTACTACTTAAAGTTTGCTTCATAATAAAATACTCTAAAGTATCAGCCTTAGACATTTTCTGTGAAATCATTTGTTAATAGTGATTTTTTTTCACAAAACATATTATGGTAAATAGAACAGAGTGAAGATATACATGTGTATATATAGCCATATACACACAGACATATGCAGATATACATATACAAAAAAAGCTTGAAACTCTCACCCCCTGCCAAGCTTAACCTTTCAGGTATCCCAAAACAGAAAAAAAAAAAAAGTTGGACATAAACAAAATGGAACATTGTAGGTAAGTAATTAGGCAATGGGTAAGTGGCCATTCTCAATCTTGCATTCAATGGCTAATTATATATATGACTTCATTGCTACAACTTGGGTTATACACTTGTAAACTATGGCTGATTACTTTATTGAAAGCTATTATTTATAAAGTTGAGATCCTAGGATGAAATAGGCTGACATAAGCTACCAAATGTTATTAGTGGACTTCCTCGTTAAAATCCATTTCCAAATACTCTACCATCCCCAAGGATTCATGCTCTGTTTCTCCACAGTACTACTAAATTAGTAGCTATGGATGAGACTCTTAAACTTGATGGTGTATTCTGGCTTTATTTATTTTTATTTTTTACCCTATATACTATATTCAATGATTTTCTTTCTTCCAATTTCAAATCATTATCTGTGGATCAAGATTACATGTCTTGACTTTTTTCATAAAGGGCTATTTCTTCTCCAAAATGTGTG
The DNA here is from genome assembly GCF_002776525.5 of Piliocolobus tephrosceles. Taxonomy (NCBI): domain Eukaryota; kingdom Metazoa; phylum Chordata; class Mammalia; order Primates; family Cercopithecidae; genus Piliocolobus; species Piliocolobus tephrosceles. The sequence goes on from NW_022300975.1 coordinate 1,641,498, forward strand.
CTGTCAATTGCAACAAAAACAAAAATTGAATGGGATCTAATTAAACTAAGGAGCTTCTGCACAGAGAAAGAAGACAGAGAAGACAACCCACAGAATGTGAGAAGATATTTGCAAACTATGCATCTGACAAAGGCCTAATAGCCAGAATCTATAGGGAACTTAAGTAATTCAACAAGCAAAAAACAAATAACTCCATTAAAAAGTGGGTAAAAGACGTCAACAGACAATTCTCAAAAGAAGACATACAAGCAGCCAACAAACATAATGAAAAAATGCTCCACATCACTAATCGTCAGAGAAATGCTAATCAAAACTACCGTGAGATACCATCTCACACCAGTCAGAAAGGCTATTATCTAAAAAGTCAAAAAACAACATATGCTGGTGAGTCTATAGTGAAAAGGGAACACTTATACACTGTTGGTGGGAATATGAACTAGTTCAGCCACCACTCTGGAAAGCAGTTTGGAGATCTCTCAAAAAACTTAAAAAAGAACTACATTTTGATCTAACAATCCCATTATTAGTTACATATGCAAAAGAAAATAAATTGTTCTACCAAAAAGACATGCACTCATATGTTCATTGCAATGCTGTTCACAATAGCAAAGATATGGAATCAACCTAGGTGGCCCCTCAGTGATGGATTGGATAAAGAAAATGTGCTACATATACACCATGGAATACTACATAGCCATAAAAAAAGAACAAAATCATGTCCTTTGGAGCAACATGGATGAACTTGGAGGCCACAATCCTAAGCAAATTAACACAGGAATAGAAAACCAAATGCCACATGTTCTCACTTTTAAGTGGGAGCTAAACAGTGAGCATACATAAACATAAGCATGGGAATAGACACTGTGGACTACCAGAGGGAAGAAGCAGGAGGGGAATGTGTGTTGAAAATCTACCTATTGGGTACTATGCTCACTACCTGGGCACGATATGTCCCATGTAACAAGCCTTCACATGTACCTACTATCTAAAATAAAAGTTGACTTTTAAAAATAAAATAAAATAAAAATAGCAAAAAAAACCACAGACACAACTGCTAAGATTGTTTTTTACTTGCATTTGATTTGCTAATGAAACAAACTAGACTGGCACAGAGGAGATAAACTTATTAATTCAAGGTTGTTTGGAGATTTTCTTTTTCTTATAAAATTTAGCCAGTTCCTATTAAAATGTAAACAATTCAAAATTAACTCTAAAATAATTTGAAACTATAAAAAGGAAAAAAGGGAAAGTAAAAGAGACTAAAGAGGCTGTTTGTTAAAAAATCAAACTGCCATGGAAACTTCTTTACCCAAAATTTTGGTCCGTAGCCTTCATTAGGTTACCTATCAGGGCAAATAACATTTAGCTATATGAATACTTCCCAATTTTGTCAGAAACATAATTTGGATCCAACTGTATTTTATAAGCTAGTGAGTTTGTGTTATTACCTCATGAATTAGATTCTAAAATGAAAGCTATAAGGTCTGTATTTTGGTGTATGTGTATATATATGTGTTTATATATATATGCTTGGATGTATTTATGCATATGTACATATATTATATTATATGTTATGTCTACATGGTAAAACCTGATATATAATCAACTAGAAATTCCTCAAAGATAAATGAGTACTCATATAAAATAAGAAATGTATAGTAATTAACCTAAATACCTTTTAATTTACATGACTTAAGTAAGTCATTAATACATAAGGTGGTTTGAAAATTGTTGGTAAAATTAAAATAAAACATGTCTTCAAAAAAAAGAAAAAGATGTGGCACATGTACACCATAGAATACTATTCAGCAATTAAAAAAAAACTAAAGCCTGTCTTTTGCAGCAACACGAACACATCTGGAGGCCATTATCCTTAGCAAATTAACACAGGAACAGAAAACCAAATACAGAATGCTCTGACTTACAAGTGGAAACTAAACAATGAGCACTCATGGGCATAAAAATGGATACAATAGACATTGGGGGCTACTAGCAGGGGAGGGAATAAGGGGGCAAAGGCTGAAAAACTATTAGGTACTATGCTCAGTACCTAGGTGACAGAATCAATCATACCTCAAACCTCATCATCATGTAATATACCCATGTAACAAACCTGCATATGTACCCCTGAACCTAAAATAAAAGCTGAAATTATTAGGAAAAAAAAGAAAATGTATGCTGTCACCAAGGTTAAAAACGGTTCTTTCCTGATTGCTTAAGACACCTTAGTTTTCAGAGATCTGAGCATTATTCTGAACACATCCAGTCATTGCCTTTCTCAAGAATTTCATCAGACTCAGCCAGGTGCCATGGCTCACCACTGTAATCTTAGCAATTTGGGAAGCTGAAGTAGGAGGATCCCTTGAGGTCAAGAGTTCAAGACTAGTCTAAGCAGCATAGTGAGACCCTGTCTCTTCAAAACAAAAAATAAAAAAATTAGCCAGATGTGGTGATGCATACTTGTAGTCCCAGCTACTAGGCAGGCTGAGGTGAGAGGATGGCTTGGCCCCAGGAGTTTGAGGTTACAGTGAGCTATGATTGCACTACTGAACTCCAGCCTGGGTGATAGAGTAAGAATTTGTTGCTAAAAAGAAATTATTAATTAAAAAAAAATTTCATCAGACCCTCATGCAATGAGCAGCTCCACTGGCCTACCCCCTGCCCTGACATGGCTTTCTTTAGTGGATGATAATAAAACTAAGATCCGATGTAATTGGATAATAATCGTGGGTCTCTTTAGATCTTGGAAAGATGGTGAAATAGCATGGTCAGATTTTCCTAAATCAACCTTAGAAGAAAACTATAAAGAGACAAAAGTAAAAATAACAAAAACTAGAAAAATAATGTAAGAGACTCTAAGGAGAGCAAAGATTGTCTAAAGCAGTGACGCCCAACCTTTTTGGCACCAGGGACCATTTTCACGGAAGATAATTTTTGCACAGACAGGGGTTGTGGGGAATGACTTTGGGATGAAACTGTTCCACCTCAGATCATCAGGCATTAGATTCTCAGAAGGCGTGCAAAACCTAGATCCCTCACATGCACAGTTTCGCAACAGCGTCTGTGCTCCTATGAGAACCTAATGGCGCCACTGATCTGACAGGAGACAGAGTTCAGGTGGTAATGCTCACTTGCCCACTGTTCACTTCCTTTTGTGCAACCCAGTTCCTAACAGGCCATGGACTGCTACCAGTCCATTGCCTGGGGACTGGGGATCCCTGGTCTAGAGTATGGAGTAGAAGCGTGGGGGAAAAGAAGACTGTTGTGTGACTCCCACCCTAGGATGGAAAGTAGTGAGGGGTGTTGGTAAGAACAGAAGTTGGAGGAAAACTTTTCCTCTTCTTGCCTGTCTGTTGTTTTGCCTTAGGTTTTTCATTGCCCAGTCTTTCTTCTTAAATATTAGGAACAATGACCCACGTTGCAGACTACCTGTATTGGTGAGCAAAAATTAAGTTAGCACAAAAAGCCCTATGAGGTGCACATTTATTGAAACTAGATACTGGGTGACCAGTTGTCCTCAATCTGGTGGCAATCTGGAATACCTGGTCAAAATGAGCATCAACTCAGCACTTCTATTCATGAGTATTTTAAACAAATCCTTAAATATCTCTATGGGGATTTTCATGAGGATGTTGAGTTGTTCCATTCAGCATTGTTTGTCGTGATGGGAAGTGGGAAATAATTGCATTGTCCCTCAGTGGGAGAATTTACCAAAAAAAAATAGATGTTTTATTTATTACCCAAGGGATCTCATAAGTAAACATTCCAAGAGAGAGGAAGCAGAAGCTGCCAGGTCTCTTAAAAACTAAGCCCAGATATAGCCGTGTCACTTTACCTCATTTTCTTTGTCAATGAATGTCACCCCAGCTTCAGTGCACATGGGAACAGCCAAAAGCATAAATAAAAGAAGGTATGGTTCACTTTGGGAACATCTTTGAAGACACCTTGTCACAGCTACTAAGTGGCAAAACTTCAATGTTACTATTAGGTTACTTTTGCCCCCCAAAACTTCTACTGTATAATGCTCCCATCATTATCAGCAGGAACATCATCCACCTCAAAGAAGATACACAAATGGCCAACAAACATATGAAAAAATGCTCAACATCACTAATGATCAAGGAAATGCAAATCAAAACCACAATGCGATATCACCTTACTCCTATAAGAATGGCCATAAACAGGCTGGGCATGGTGGCTCATGCCTGTAATCCCAGCACTTTGGTGAGTGGGCCAAGGTGAGTGGGAAACCTGAGGTCAGGAGTTCAAGGCCAGCCTGGTCAACATGGTGAAACCCCATCTTTACGAAAAATACAAAAATTAGCCAGGTGTGGTGGTGAGTGCCTGTAATCCCAGCTACTCAGGAGGCTGAGGCAGGAGAATCACTTGAATCCAGGAGGCAGAGTTTGCAATGAGCCAAGATTATGCCATTGCACTCCAGTCTGGGTGACAACAGTGAAATTCTATCTCAAAATAAAAGAATGGCCATAATCAAAAAATCAAAAAATAGTAGATGTTGGCATGGATGTGGTGAATGGGGAACACTTCTACACTGCTAATGGGAATGTAAACTAGTACAACAACTATGAAAAACAATGTGGAGATTCCTTAGAGAACTAAAAGTAGAACTATCATTTGCTCCAGCAGTTCCACCACTTGGTATCTACCCAGAGGAAAAGAAGTCATTATACAAAAAAGGTACTTGCACATGCATGTGTATAGCAGCACAATTCACAATTGCAAAAATGTGGAACCAACCCAAATGCCCATCAATCAACCAGTGGATAAAGAAACTGTGGTGTATATACATGAGAGAATACTACTCAGCCATAAAAAGGAATAAGCTGATGGCATTTGCAGCGACCTGAATGAGACTGGAGACTATTATTCTAAGTGAAGTAACTCAGGAATGGAAAACCAAACATCGTATGTTCTCATTCATAAGTGGGAGCTAAGCTTTGAGGATGCAAATGCGTAAGAATGACACGATGGACTTTGGGGACTCAGGGGGAAGGGGTGGGGGTGAAAGATAAAAGACTACATAATAGGGTGCAGTGTATGCTGCTCAGGTGATGGGTGCACCAAAATTTCACAAATCACCACTAAAGAACTTACACATGTAACCAAACACCACTTGTTACCCAGTAACCTATGGAAAAGTTAAAAAAAATTTTAAAAGAACCCCTGCAAGCACAAAATTGCTCGTTCAGAGCCAGGAATAGGACTGAGAGGGAAGCAATACTTTCCCCCTCACCTCATTTGTCCCTTACTGTTAAGTCTTAATTCACCATACAATAATTGGACTCAGTACTTGTAACACAAGAAACATAGCTGAGGAAATCAAGTTTCTGGGTATTAGAGATTCCACAACAAAACAATATGATGATGGTTACCATAGCCTAGGAAGCAGTAGGAATGCAGGCTTTGGAGCGCCCAGACTTGAGTTTAAATTCCAGCTCTTACTCTTGAGGGCTGAGCAAACTGGCTAGGTTGCTTGACCACCCTGAAACTATTTCCTCGCCTGTAAAATGGAATAATAAAACCTGCCTATGGAGATTAAGTGGGATAATACATTAAAATAATTAGTAAAGTTTGCAGCACTACTGACTACTAAATAAATGGTAGCTAAGATTACTATCAATTTAATTGTTTGAGGAAAATAAACATCTTATTCTGGGAGGCCAGAGATGGACCTAATTAAGCCTGCCATGTTGGAACTAGAGAAAAACAGGACAGTTTCTCCAGCAGCGGTATTCTCGGTACTTAGAAAGGACTATCTGATTTATTTTCTGACTTTGACTTTAATCTCTAATTCTAAATGAATGAAAAAAATTAAGAGTAATGTTTTGGGGTAATAAAAATCATTGTTTTCTAAGTATAAAGACAGTCTCTATGATACAAGTATTGGTTAAAATCTAAAAAAATGAGACACTAAGTATGTATATGCTATTTACTATAACCTTGGCAGGCATTTAATATTATTGAACCACGACTTAATTGTCTTTAAAGGGCAACATAATAGCTATTCAACCTTATATGCAGTTTGTGATGTATTTTTTACGAATACCTGGAAAAGCAGTTTCTGGTTTGAGATTACTGGATACGTCTACTTAAACATTAACGTGATAGGTTTGCTCGCTGTTCCACTCTTAGCCAAAGCTATTGTTATTAACAAATATATTATCTAAAACTGTAGAGTCAAATTTGCTATCATTTTAAAATATTTGCAATCAGAAATTACTAAGTCTTCACATTGAGAAAATTAGAGAATATACTGGAAATGAATCACATATTTATATATGTTTTACTCTAACAAAAAATTTTAAAGTTACTTCTTCATTTTCATTAAAAAATTTACCAAGTGCATACTATGTGGTAGGTTCAGCCAATGCAAACATGAAAAAGACAGTCTCTACTCTAAAGATGTTAATAATCATATAATATGTTTAATAGCAAATTTATATTTCCACATAGTTACATCATGTTTTACAAATTTGTTTGTAAAATTCAGGTAGTTTGTTTAAATATCTCTTTCTTTTCTGAGTAATAAAGTGCTGAATTTTCAAATGTAGATCATCTCACTGATACCTGCCTACAAATGTTTGGTACTCAATGCATTTAATTTTCAATGTTCTTGATTTTAAATTGATTCTACATCCTTAAACCTGTAGCCCATTCAAGTGATCAGAATGCTTTTTGTAAAAGAACAAAGAAAATAAGAAGTTTCATTAGCAGTAGTAAAAGTAAAAATACCTAATACAGACGAGAAACATGCCCATGGAAACACCAGTATTAAGCAATTCTTTCCACACGTTAAGAATGGAGTTAACTCACAGAAATCACAGAGTAAGTACTTATTTGTATCAAAGGCAGTAAAAGATATTGCTTTTGTCAACCTTTACATGACATTTACAGAAAAACGTGGGCTCCATGATCTTTAGAACTCAATTCTCATAGCCTGATTCTCCAGAACTCGGCCTTAGACCGGACACTAAATTTCAAGCAAAAGAAAGGCCAAACATAAATCCAAACAAGGAAGAGAAGCAAGAGGCAGGCTGCTGGTGCACAGGAATGGGCTCTGGAAGGAGCAGGGATCAGGTAACAATGATTACAAAAAAAATGGGTTCATTTCAGCCATCAGCTCCTCACTAACAGAGGCGTAGCTCAGCTTGTAAGAGTTCCGGTCTACAAAGCACAAAATAGAAATATAGTTCATAGGATAACTTGATTGCTGGATAATTTGTTCTTACATGTGGTTGCCAAGAGATGCATCAAATAGCAACATAAATATTGACCAATTTTCAAACTGCTGCTATTTCATTTAGTATATATTTCAATGTCACTCTGTATATTGAAGTATAAGACTAATTAATTAATAAACTACAGTGGGATCCATTTGAAAATATTTATTTTCTCTCAATAAATACTCCATTAGAATTACTCCATCATATCAGAAAATTCCTCCCAATTCCAATTAAGGCATGTTAGATATGCATGAATTAACATTGGCATAATAAATGCCAAATAAATTAATAACTATCGACCACTAATTGTATGACGAGACAGCAGAAAAATTGAAAAAGATTAAAATACAATTTGGGAAGAGGCAGTTCCCACCTTGTTTATTCAACCATGAAGAGCTGGGCTGTTGTTTTTATTTCTATTTCTGAAATTCTCATAAATTTATATCGCCCAAATATTCAACAGCTCATCATCATTTAGTTGTCTTTTGTTTCTTCTCTACTTGATTTTTCTTTATCCTGTTTGAAAATGAAGTTTGAGGCACAGCTGAAGTAATGAAGATATAACCCTTCAAAAATATTTTTAATATATTACATTTCTAAGACTACAAATAACTTCCCCAGCAATGATTATTTACCACTGTATTTGTCACAAGTGGCATTAAAAACAAAAACAAAATCTTCATAGGAAGTTTGTCTTAATAGAACAGTCCTGGGGGGTGAGTAGAGAATACACAGTAAATGTTTGAATATCAAATAAGGTTTCATGACAGATAGTATATACATTTTATGCTTTGGAAGGCAATTAATTTTGCACTTAAGATTCCCAACATGTGCTTCAAAGGCTATTTTGCTCTCGGCTGGATACAGTCTCCACACATACAAAGTCCCATGCAACACCTAAAATACATTTGTCCAAGGAATGGCTTATATTTATTTTCACTTTACCCTTTAAGCACGCACATTTCAAGATACATCATTTTGCTGAAAAAAACTTACCAATTGTAAGAATATGAATTTGTTTAAGCAACCACACTGGGTACGACTTTATACCAAAAATTAGCATAAATCAACAGATCCAATGTTTTTAAGCTCCAATCTCCTCAATCCCCTAATTGCATTTGTAATAAAGCTGCTACCATCCCTTTAAAGTTGCAATTATTGCTATAAGATATATACTTGCCGGGCGTGGTGGCTCAAGCCTGTAATCCCAGCACTTTGGGAGGCCGAGACGGGTGGATCACGAGGTCAGGAGATCGAGACCATCCTGGCTAACATGGTGAAACCCTGTCTCTACTAAAAAATACAAAAAACTAGCCGGGTGAGGTGGCAGGCGCCTGTAGTGCCAGCTACTCGGGAGGCTAACGCAGGAGAATGGCATGAACCCGAGAGGAGGAGCTTGCAGTGAGCTGAGATCCGGCCACTGCACTCCAGCCTGGGTGACACAGCAAGACTCCGTCTCAAAAAAAAAAAAAAAAAAAGATATATACTTATTGATTAGTCTTGATAATTAAGAAGCAATTAACCACCTACAAGACACTTACAAAGTTGATCTTGTTCACGAGAGTTTTTAAAGTTGTTTTTGCAATGGGCTGCACAAAAGAAGACAGGTGTACAAATATGTACAACAAAAATAGGGTCACTATCAGGAATATATAAAACTTCACTAGCCTTATCCAAAGTAACCTAGTATCTTTCAGCACTATTAGCAAAATATTAGTTCATTTTAAACACCTACACATGCATTTTATGGAAAATATGAATGTTCATTTTTTTCTTCTCAGGTGCAATGTTCATGAATCTAGTGACAGAACTTTGAAAGGTCACACACGGTTTTCCATGGATAATTGTGAATTTTGGAATATAAAGCATACCTTTTAAGAGAGGAGGAAAGGAATATCAGATTGGAATGAGACATTAGAGGGGTTTCTGGGTGCTTATTAATTTTTTATTGATAGTTGGTTACAAATGTATTAGTTTGTGGTAACTGATTGAGCTATATGCATACGATTTATGTACTTTTCTCTATTATAACTGATACCTGCTTCATGGATATGTAGTGTGGTGGTTACTACAATTTACATAAATGCAGTTTTCCATTCACATTGCTTTTTTATTTTTACCTTGTCAGAGAGAGGACAAGGTTGGATTTTAATTGAGTCTATATTTGTTCCCTTGTGCACTTGTCCTCTTCAACTGCCAGGCAGTCTAGCTCTGGCAATAGGTTCTAGACAGTGAGGAGTTTTGTAGCAGGAGGATTTGGGGGATAAAAGACATTATTTCATCAAAAGGTCATCCTCAGGACAAACTCACTGGGGATGTTCAGTTTGTAAATTTTTCTCTTTGTATAAATTAACAAATGGTGGCACATAATTACTGTTACATGCTGGTAGATAACTTAAAAATTAACTGTTAAAATATAAGTATATAGCTTCTCCAAAAGTTAACTCCCTGCTACTTTCAGTGTCATATTAATAAACTAACAGGCAGAACTTTCACGTGATCATGGATACCTGCATATTATTATATTAGTGCAAACTCATGCCAATAATAGGGAAGTTTGGTGAAATGTACCTTCCCTTTTGAACAAACAGAAGATGCCTTCTGCGGGTTCTAAGGAATTGTAGCAGACTCTCCAGAATGCATACACACACACACACACACACACACACACATCCCTTTCTGAATGACTTGGAAAGCAAAACATATTGTTCCTTCCTCCTTCAATAAGCCCTACTCATGGCTGAGAAGCTGTGAATCTCCAGAGCCCCCTTTTCACTTGGGACCTCATGCAGCAAGGGCCAATATGAAGGTGCACCACCATTTGATTTAAGCCAGCTGGGCCCTTAGGCTATGCTGCATGACTTCAGACACTACTCAGCTACTTATTGGCTATGCAATCTTGGATATGTCCCTTTATCTCCGTGGATCTCAGTTTCTTCCTACTCCTCTATAGGGAAGGAGATAATTTTAACTACCTAATAAATATGTTATTACAATTAAATAAACTTATACATGTAAAATGCTTGGCACTAGGTAAATGATGAATAAATGGTAATTATTATCTTTTCTGTGTAGGTATATATATGTTAATCTACATATATACTATTGCTAAAATATGTCAATAATGTATATTTATTTAAATGCTTATCTATATATCTATACATATTTATACATGTATAAATATAATATATAAATACATATAGATACGTGTGTGTGTGTGTATGTGTACATACATATATATAGTATATCAGTGGTCAGCAAACCTTTCTGTGAAGAGCTAGATAGTTAACATTTTAGGATTTGAAAGCCATACAGTCTCTATCACATCTACTTGACTGCATTATTGTAGTGCACAGATGACTGTAGACCATATGTGAACAAAGAAGTCTGGCTATGTTCCAATAAAACTTTATTTATAAAAATAGTGGTAGACCACATTTAACCAACAGTTTGTCAAATACCGGTATAAACGGTATTTGTGGTATCGATATTACATATACTGTGTGTGTATACGTAGTCACACACACACATATATAACTTAAATATGATATGATTTTTTTCTACAGTTCACCTTAGTATATTCTTATGGGCTTGTTGTATGTCTGTGTGTTTATGTTAAACAACATTGTGAACACACTGAAATATACCTTGGAGAAATGTATCTGAGTATTTTATATAAGGAAGATGTTTTTCACAATGGACAAGTGCCTTTATTATCACTGAATAATTTGCCAAATACAAATATTTTTATAATACTCTGAAGATGTAAAGGTGCCCCACATTGGTAATGATAATAAAAATTAATTAATAATCATAGCCATAATTTTAGGTACATCTATATGCTAGATGCTGAATTATGACTTTGATGTACATTATATAAACACTAACACCTACAGTGTAAATAGGCATTGTCTCAGTTTTACAAATGGAAAACATTAGTTTGCCTAGTAGCTACCCAGACCATGTAAGAATTGATGCACGAGGCAATTCTGTTTTCTATTCATACAGTATTTTGCAGCTCTAAAATGATTGTCTTATTCCTCAGACACAAATTTACTCACTCTTCTCTCTCACTCCATTATTCCATTTCACATATGAAGAAACTGCAGCTGAGAGCAGTAAAGTGATTTGTGCAAGATTCCTCAGTTAGTGAAAAGAAAAGGTGGGACTTCAGGTTTACTGCCAACTTTTAAAGGTAATGGCAATAGTCAAGTGCAATGAATGAGGCCGGGCACGTGGCTCACGCTTTTAATCCTAGCACTTTGGGAGGCTGAGATGGGCTTGAGCTCAGGAGTTCAAGACCAGCCTGGGCAACATGGTGAAACCATATCTCCACAAAAAATACAAAATATTAGCCGGGCATGGTGGCACCTGCCTGTAGTCCCAGCTACTTGGAGTACAGAGTTGGGAGGATCACCTGAGCCTGGGAGGTGGAGGTTGCAAGTAAGCCAAGATCGTGCCACTGCACACCAGCCTGGGTAAAAAAAAAAAGAAAGAAAAAATGGGAATTTTTCATTTAATATCAAAATACAAGGTTCACTGGCTAGCTTAATTTTACATACCTAATGTTATAGAAAGTGTTTTTTGTTTTTTTGTTTTTTTAAATGGAGTCTTGCTCTGTTGCCCAGGCTGGAGTGCAGTGGCACCATCTTGGTTCACTGCAATCTCTGCCTCCCGGGTTCAAGCTATTCTCCTGCCTCAGCTTCCTGAGCAGCTGGGATTACAGGCACCCACCACCACATCTGGCTAATTTTTGTATTTTGTTTTAGGTGGAGATGGGGGTTTCACCATGTTGGCCAGGCAGGTCTTGAACTCCTGACCTCAAGTGATCCGCCCGCCTCACCCTCCCAAAGTGCTGGGATTACAGGCGTGAGCCACCGTGCCCGGCCTAATGTTATAGAAAGTTTTAAAATGTGCAAACATACAGGAAAAAAATCATACTCCTTCAAATTTTAATAATTCTTTGGAAGTCACAGCACCAACCTAAAAGACTAAATATAAAAGGGAAATATCCCCAAGGCCTTTTTAATGTTCCTACTGTATTTATTTCCTCTTTTTTGTTCAAGCAGCTAATCTCTTGATTGATACCTCGTTTAGAAGTAACTCAGCCTGTTGGCCTGACTTTAGACACTGGCCCCTATACCCTGGTCTGAGTGTCAGTTTTTAGTCTTTATTGTCTCCTCTGAGGACCTCCCTCCCATTCTACTGCCTGTGGCAGCATAATGACCCCAGGCCAACTTAAACTCGGGTCTCTGCTCTTTGTAGCTAAGCAGCCCTTGGCTAAGCCATATTTCCCAACTGTTAGCATGCTGCCCCTTAAGACAGTGTCTTTAGAAAATACCAACAGAGAGAAAGAAACATCACCATGTTAAAGAAGTTGGAATATTGACTTTGTTTAGTCTTTCTCTGTCTAGTGATCGAGTCAGTCATTACCGTGATATTCGTTGTACTATTGTTAATTCAAATATATGCAAATCATTTAATTAAAATTGTTAGAGCTCATATGATACGATGAATGAACTAATGCATTATTATTTAGTAGAAAATAAATATTTCCATAAGAATTTCAAGATGTTTAGCTACTAATTGTAATACTGTATGAAGAAACACAAAATTATAGTCTTGAACTTTAAAATAACTAATATTTACAATTATATTTAACAGTATTTGTAAAATTGTAAAATTTTTATGTTTCACATATATTAAAGAATAAATTCAACTTTGTTTGTATTTTTCCCCTGAAATAGCTTTCTTTATGTCAGATGTTCAATGATTATTGCACCATAGTCGTCATTTTTGGCTTTGCAAACTGGACTTTTCTATATATATTCCAACTCTAGTTTAACCTGAAGCTATACTAAAGAATAACTTTTCCTGCTGTATGTAATGTTCTGTTTCTGTAAAATACCAGTTGGTACCCAGGCCTCTAACTGCCTACCTCAAAGTGACTTACAATTTTCTAAAAATCACACTTGCTAAAATAATCAGGAGACCAAAACAAAATAAACACATTTGCCACTCTTTGTCAATATTATTGAATCCTTAATATAGGCCCTGAAAAATCTTTAGTAAATATGCTTTCCTTAAAGTTAGATACTAAGTTTAGAAGTTTAGAGGAACAAAATGCACCCCTCCCCCATCCCCTTTTGTTAATAGAGGGCTTTTGGTTTTGGTTTTGTTTCTTTCCTTTGTTGACTCATGTTATTTATTTGCATTTTTTATATAGTACCTTTAAATATCTTAGTTTTGGTATATGTTATTTTCTCACTTCCTCAAATTTTAAATCACAAGTATCCTTTTTGTATTATTTCATTTGTAAACAAACTCTTACTCCCTACTTTGATTTCTTTCAAAGTGAAATAAGTCATTGTCTAAGTCTTTTTAGGGTTGTTATTAAGAAATACCTGAGACCGAATAATCTGAAAGAAAACAGGTTTATGTGGGTCATGATTTTCATGGCTGGGAAAGTTCAAGGTTGAGTATCTGCATCCGGTAAGGGCCACAGGCTGCTTCCACTCATAGCAGAAAGTGAAGGGGAGCCCATGTGTGCAGAGATCACATGGTGAGAGAGGAAGCAAGAGAGAGGAGGAAGGTGCCACACTCTTTTTAACAATCAGCTCTTGGGGAAACTAATAGAATGACAGCATGCTCATTACCACTACTATAGCATCAAGCCATTCATAAGGGATCTGCTCCCACGACCCAAACACTCCCATTAGGCATCACTTCTACCACTGCGGATCAAATTTCAACATGAGATTTGGAGGGGACAAAGATCCAAACTACAGCAGTAATGGCATCTAATATTTAATTTAAAAGCATATCAAACTATATTGAATAACATTTAATTGTTTTTTCACTCTCCTTCCAGAGAGAAACACATACTGCTTGAACCAATTCACACAAAAATCAAGCCCTGAAAACATATACTAGTTATCTAAGCATTTATTCCCTATTTTATTAATTTATTTTTCAATAAATATCTCTTGAATAATTACTGCATGCAAGGCACTGTGCTAAACATTGATTATGCCATGGTGGATAAAAGAAACATGACACCCTCCTCTCAGAGTTTAAAAACCAGTGAGAAAGACAAAGAACAATCAAGGTAACAAATAAATACAGATTTTCAAATTGCAAAAATCTTCATAGAGGAAATTGTCAGGGTACAGGAACAGAAAAGAACGGTGGGCCTTACACAGGTGGGGTATTGGAAGATTATACTGACGAGGTATCACTTTGACTGAAACTGGGAAGATGAAAAGAGGTTACTTCTTGAAAATAGGAAGTAAAAGATCTTCAGAAAAAGAAAGATGCCTATATAAATAGATGTTCCCAGTGCGGAAGATAGCTGGGCATATCTGGAACATTAAAGGTGGCCATATTGGCTCAAATTGTGATTTGAGAGAAAAAAATTACACACACACATAAATTAGATAGATAGATAGATAGATAGATAGATAGATAGATAGATAATGCTAAAGCAGGTATGTTTAGGTGCTAACATTTGATAGATCTGCATGAAAAGTGTAGGGGGATTCTATGTCCTTTTATTAAGTCTGAAATTTTTTCAAAAAGTTTTTTTAATGTTTCTCACCAGGCGCAGTGGCCCACTCCTGTAATCCCAACACTTTGAGAGGATAAGGCGGACAGATCACTTGAAGCCAGGAGTTTAAGACCAGCCTTGTAAACATGGCAAAAATCCATCTCTACTAAAAATGCAAAAATTAGCCAGGCATGGTGGCACACACCTGTAGTCCCAGCTACACTGGATGCTGAAGCAAGAGAATCACTTGAACCCAGGAGGCAGAAGTTGCAATGAGCCAAAATCACACCACTGCACTTTCAGCCTGGGTGAGGAAGGGAGACCCTGTCTCATAAAGAAAAAAAATATAATGTTTTACAAAAAGGATTATGAAAGCAATGAACCAATATCCCTATAAATATAGACACAAAAATTATCACCAAAATACTAGCAAGCTATATTCAACAAAATATAAAAGTCCATCATGATCAAGGTGGATTTATTCCAGGAATGTAAGGTTGGTGGTTTAGGCTACAAAAATCAATCAATGTAATATATCATATTAGTAGAAAAATAGAAAATAAAAAACATTATTTTCTCAATAGACTGTTGCAGGAAGTCAGGGACCCCAAACAGAGGGACAGGCTGAAGCAGAGGCAGAGGAACATTAACTGTGAAGATTTCATGGACATTTATCAGTTCTCAAATAATACTTTCACAATTTCTTACATCTGTCTTACTTTCATCTCTTAATCCTTTTATCTTCGTAAACTGAGGATATACATCACCTTAGGGCCACTATGATAATTGTCTTAACTGTACAAATTGATTGTAAAACATGTGTGTTTGAACAATATGAAATCAGTGCCCCTTGAAAAAGAACAGAATAACAGCAATTTTCAGGGAACAAGGGAAGACAACCATAAGGTCTGACTGCCTGCGGGGTCAGGCAAAATAGAGCCATATTTTTCTTCTTGCAGAGAGCCTATAAATGGACATACAAGTAGGGAAGAGATCACTCAATTCTTTTCCTAGCAAGGAATATTAATAATTAATACCCTGCGGAAGGAATGCATTCCTGGGAAGAGGTCTATAAATGGCCACTCTGGGAGTGTCCATCCTATGTGGTTGCGATAAGGACTGAAATACGCCCTGGTCTCCTGCAGTACCCTCAGGCTTACTAGGGTGGGGAAAAACCCTGCCCTGGTAAATTTGAGGTCAGACTGGTTCTCTGCTCTCGAACCCTGTTTTCTGTTGTTAAAGATGTCTATCAAGACAATACGTGCACTGCTGAACATAGATCCTTATCAGTAATTTTGCTTTTGCCCTTTGCCTTGTGATCTTTGTTGGACCCTTATCAGGAGTTTCTGATTTTGCCCTTAGAAGAATGTGATCTTTGTTCTCCTTTTTGCCCTTTGAAGCATGTGATCTTTGTGACCTACTCCCAGTTCTTGCACCCACTCCCCTTTTGAAATCCTTAATAAAACTTGCTGGCTTTAAGGCTCAGGTGGGCATCACAGTCCTACTGATATGTGATGTCACTTCCAGACACCCAGCTGTAAAATTCCTCTCTTTGTACTCTTTCAATTTATTTCTCAGCCGGCCAACACCTACAGAAAATAGAAAGAACCTATGCTGAAATATTGGGGGTGGGTTCCCCCAATAATAGACAGAAAAAGCACTTGAGCTGGGTGCAGTGGCTCATGCCTATAATCCCAGCCCTTTGAGAGGCCAAAGTCAGCACACAGCTTGAGCCCAGGAGTTCATGACCAGCCTGGGCAACCATGGCAAGACCCTGTCTCTACAAAAAAATACAAAAATTAACCAGACGTGGGGGCATGTGCCTAAAGTTCAAAGTTTACTCAGGCGTTGAAGCTGCAGTGAGTCATAATCAAGCCACTGCACTCCAACCTAGGTGACAGAACAAGACCCTCTCTCGAGAAAAAAAAAGAAACCACAGCTGAAAAAAATCCAACACACTTTCATGATAAAAACACTTTTTAAAAATTAGAAATAAAAAGGAATGTTCTCAGTCTGATTAGGGGTATCTGTGGAAAACCACAGCTAACATGCTTAATGAAGGAAAACTGAGTGCCATTTCTCTAAGAACAGGAACAAGATAAGGATGTCTGCACTCATCACTTGAATCCACATTGCTCTTGAGGTTTAAAGCAACTGCGCAAGAAAAAAAGATTGAAAAAGAAGATAGGAAATTATCTTTATTTGCAAGCTACCTATATTTGTATATAGAAAATTCTAAGGAATGAAATTTTAAAACTTGTAGAACTAACAAATGAGTTCAAAAACTTGCCAGGATACAAGGTCAATATACAAAAATCAATTGTATTTCTATCTACAAGTAATGAACAATCTGAAAATGAAATTAAGAAATGATCCCATTTTTATTAGCAGCAAATAAAATATCTAGGAAAATTTTAGCCGAATAAATCACAGGATCACAGGCCTTGTACACTGAACACTGCAAATATTGTTGAAAGAAACTAAAGAAGAATCTAAATAAATAGAAAGACATTCCATATTCATGAATCAGAAAACTTAAATTGTTAAGATAGCAATACTCCCCAAATCCACAAATTCAACAAAATATCTATCAAAATTCCAACTGTTCTTTTTAATTCAAAAATTGACAGGCTGTCACTAAAATTTATATGGGAATGCAAGGGATCAAGAATAGCCAAAAGAATATTGAAAAATAAAAAGTTGGAAGACACACTTCCTGATTTCCAAACCTACTATTTGGTTGATGCAAAAGTAACTGCGGGTTTTACAATTGAAAATAATGGCAAAAACTGCAATTACTTTTGCACAATATAAAGCTACAGTAATCAAGATGGTGCAAAACTGACAAAGAAATAGACATATAAATCAATGGAATAGAATTAGAAGTCCATACATAAACTCTCACATTTATTGTCAATTGATTTCTGACAAGGATATAAAAACAATTCAGTGGAAAAAGACTAGTATTTTCAAAAATGGTGTTCAGATGATGTGAAAAAGAGTAAGTCTGGACATCTCCGCCTTACAATATATACAAACATTAATGCAAAATGGCTAATAGATCTAAGTGTAAGAGGTAAAATTATAAAACACCAAAAGGAAAACATAGGAGTAAATCTTTGAGACACTGGATTAGGCAATGGCTGATTTCTTAGATAAAACACCAAAAGCACATGAAACAAAAAAAAAATAGATAAATTAAGCTTCATTAAGATGTAGAACTTTTGTGCATACAAAACTGAAAAAAGGAACTCCTGGCCAGTTACAGTGGCTCATACTGTAATTCCAACATTTTGGGAGGCTAAGGCAGAAGGATCACTTGAGCTCAGGAGTTTGAGACCAGCCTGGGCAACACAGTGAGATCTTGTCTCTTTTTTTTTTTTTTAATTAAAAAAATGTAAAAAAGAGAAGAAAAGAATAGAAGTCCTTGTCAGAGCAATCAGGCAAGATAAAGAAATAAAAGGCACTCATGCCAGGTGTGGTGGCTCAAGCATGTAATCCCAGCACTTTGGGATGCCGAGGCAGATGGATTACCTGAGGTCTGGAGTTTGAGACCAGCCTGGTCAACATGGTGAAACCCCATCTCTACCAAAAGTACAAAAGTAGCCAGGCATGGTGGTGGGTGCCTGTAATCCCAGCTACTTGGGAGGCTGAAGTAGGAGAATCTCTTGAACCTGGGGGGCAGAGATTGCAGTGAGCCAAGATCATGCCATTGCACTGCAGCCTGGGCAACAAGAGTGAAACTCCATCTCAAAAAACAACAAACAAACAAACAAAAGGCATCCAAATAGGAACACAGGAAGTCAAACAATATGATATTATACCTAGAAAACCTGATGGTCTCTGCCCACAGGCTTCTAGATCTTGTAACGGACTTCAGTAAAGTTTTAAGATACAAAATTGATGTACAAAAATCAGTAGCATTTCTGTATACCAATCAATAACATCCAAATTGAGAGCCAAATCAAGAATGCAATCCCTGGCCAGGTGTGGAGCCTCATGCCTATAATCCCAGTACGTTGTGAGGCTGAGGCGGGTGGATCACCTGAGGTCAGGAGTTAGAGACCAGGCTGGCCAACATGATGAAACCCCATCTCTACTAAAAACACAAAGAAATTAGCTGGGTATGGTGGTCTGCCTGTAATCCCAGCTGCTCAGGAGGCTGAAGCAAAAGAATCGCTTGACCCCAGGAGTTGGAGTTTGCAGTGAGCTGAGACTGCACCACTGCACTTCAGCTTGGGTGACAGAGTGGGATTCCATCTCAAAAAAACAAAAAAAGAATGCAATCCCATTCACAGTAGCCACAAAAGAATAAAATATCTAGCAATACTGCTAACCAGAGAGGTGAAAGATCTCTACAATGAAAATTACAAAACACTGCTTAAAGAAATCAGAGATTACCCAAGCAAATCGAAAAACAATCCATACTCATGGATAGGAGAATCACTATTGTTAAAATGGCCATACTGACCAAAGCTATTTACAGATTCAATGCTATTCTTATCAAACTACCAATGACATGTTCACAGAATTAGGGGGAAAAAATTCTAACATTCATTTACGACCAAAAAAGAGCCTGAATAGCCAAAGCAATCCTAAGAAAAAAGAACAAAGCCAGAGGCATCACACTACTCAACTTCAAACTATACTACAAGGCTACAGTAACTAAAACAGCATGGTAGTGGTACAAAAATAGACACATAGACCAAACGAACAGGCTAGAAACCCCAGAAATAAGGCCACACATCTAAAACTATCTGATCTTGGACAAAGCCAACAAAAGCAATTGGGAAAGGACTCCCTATTTAATAAATGCCACTGGGATAAATGGCTAAGAATATGCAGAAGATTGAAACTGGACCCCTACCTTTCACCATATAAAAAATCAACTCAAACTGGATTAAAGACTTAAATGCAAAACCTAAAACTATAAAGATCCTAGGAGAAAAGGGAATGCTTATATACCACTGGTGGGAATGTAAATTAGTTCAGCCGCTATGGAAAACAGTCTGGGGATTTTTCAAAGAACTTAAAATAGAAGTACCATTTGACCCAGCAACTCCATTATTGGGTATATACCCAAAGGAATATAAGTTGTTCTACCATAAAGACACGTGCATGTATATATTCATTGCAGCATTACTCACAATAGCAAAGACATGGAATCCACCTAGATGCCCATCAACAGTGAACTAGATAAAGCAAATGTGGTACATATACACCATGGAATACTATGCAGCTATAAAAATTAGATCATGGCTAACAACTTAGATGGAGATGGAGGCTGTAATCCTAAGTGAATAATTGCAGGAATAGAAAACAAAATACCACATATTCTCATTTATGAGTACAATGCAAACACTGAGTACACATGGGCACAAAGAAGGGAACAATAGACACTAGGACCTATTTGAGGGTGCAGTGTGGGAGGAGGCAGAAGACTGAAAAACCAATTATCGGGTATTAAGCTGATTACCTGGGTGACAAAATTATCTGTACACTAAACCCCCATGACACACAATTTACCCATGTAATAGACCTGCACATGTACCCCCTTGAACTTAAAATAAAAGATGGGACAGAAAAAAAAATTGAAAAGACAACCGACAGAACCAAAGAACATACTTCTAAATCATATATCTGATAATGCAATCATCTAGAATAAATAAAAATGGAACTCAACAATAACAAAATAAATAACCCAATTTAAAAATTGAGCAAGGGATTAAATAAACATTTCCCCAAAGAAGATACATAACTGGCCAATAAACACATGAAAAGATGCTCACTATCATGAGTCATTAGATAAATGTAAATCAAAACCACAGTGGGATTACATTTCAATCTCACTAGGATGACTATTTAAAAAAAAGAGAGAGAGAGAAATAATAACAAGCATTGTAGAGAATGTAGAAAATTAGAATCCTCATATATTGCTGTTGAGATTGTAAAACAGCAAAGCCACTTTGGAAAACAATTTGGAAATTTTTCAGATGTTAAACATAAAGTAACCATATGACCAGCAAATCCACTCCTAAGAGATGAAAACTCCCAAGAGAAATGAAAGCATTTGTCCACATAGAGACTGATGCATGAACAATCACAGAAGCATTATTCATAATAGCCAAAATGCAGAAACAATCTAAGTATCCATCAGCAGGTGAACAGGCAAACAAAATGTCATACATCCATACAGTGGAATATTATTTGGCCATAAAAAATGAAGTATTGAAGGAGGTTCCAGGATGGCCGAATAGGAACAGCTCCAGTCTACAGCTCCCAGCGTGAGTGACGCAGAAGGCAGATGATTTCTGCATTCCCAACTAAGGTACTGGGTTCATCTCACTGGGGCTTGTCAGACAGTGGGTGCAGCCCACGGAGTATAAGCCAAAGCAGGGCAAGGCATCGCCTCACCCAGGAAGCACAAGGGGTTGGGCAATTCCCAATCCTAGCCAAGGGAAGCCGTGACAGATGGTACCTGGAAAATCGGGACACTCCCACCGTAATACTGCACTTTTCCAAAGGTTGTAGCAAATGGCACAGCAGGAGATTATATCCTGTGCCTGGCTCAGAGGTCCCACGCTCACAGAGCCTCGCTCACTGCTAGCACAACAGTCTGAGATCGAACTGCAAGGCGGCAACGAGGCTGCAGGAAGGGCCTCCACCATTGCTGAGGCTTGAGTAGGTAAACAAAGCAGCCGGGAAGCTCAAACTGGGTGGAGCCCACCGCAGCTCAAGGAGGCCTGCCTGCCTCTGTAGACTCCACCTCTGGGGACAGGGCATAGCTGAACAAAAGGCAGCAGAAACTTCTGCAGACTTAAACGTCCCTGACAGCTTTGAAGAGAGTAGTGGTTCTCCCAACATGGAGTTTGAGATCTGAGAATGGACAGACTGCCTCCTCAAGTGGGTCCCTGACTCCTGAGTAGCCTAACTGGGAGACACCTGCAAGTAAGGACCGACTGACATCTCATACACCTGGGTGTCCCTCTGAGGCGAAGCTTACAGAGGAAGGATGAGGCAGCAACATTTGCCATTCTATAATATTTGCTGTTCTGCAGCCTCCACTGGTGATGCCCAGACAAACAGGGTATGGAGTGGACCTCCAGCAAACTCCAACAGACCTGCAGCTGAGGGTCCTCACTGTTAGAAGGAAAACTAACAAACACAAAGAACATCCACACCAAAACCCCATCTATATGCCACCATCACCAAAGACCAAAGATAGATAAAACCACAAAGATGGGGAGAAACCAGAGCAGAAAAGCTGAAAATTCTGAAAACCAGAGCACCTCTTCTCCTCCAAAGGAATGCAGCTTCTCACCAGCAATGGAACAAAGCTGGATGGAGAATGACTTTGATGAGTTGAGAGAAGAAGGCTTCAGACAATCAGTAATAACTAACTTCTTTGAGCTAAAGGAGGATGTTAGAATCCATCGCAAAGAAGCTAAAAACCTTGAAAAAAGACTAGACGAATGGCTAACTAGAATAAACAGTATAGAGAAGACCTTAAATGACCTGATGGAGCTGAAAACCATGGCACGAGAACTACGTGATGCATGCACAAGCTTCAGCAGCAGATTCAATCAAGTGGAAGAAAGGGTATCAGTGACTGAAGATCAAATTAATGAGGCCGGGCGCGGTGGCTCAAGCCTGTAATCCCAGCACTTTGGGAGGCCGAGACGGGTGGATCACAAGGTCAGGAGATCGAGACCATCCTGGCTAACACGGTGAAACCCCGTCTCAACTAAAAAATACAAAAAACTAGCCGGGGAGGTGGCGGGCGCCAGTAGTCCCAGCTACTCGGGAGGCTGAGGCAGGAGAATGGAGTGAACCTGGGAGGCGGAGCTTGCAGTGAGCTGAGATCCAGCCACAGCACTCCAGCCTGGGCAACAGAGCCAGACTCCGTCTCAAAAAAATAAATAAATAAAATAAAAAATAAAATGAAGATCAAATTAATGAAATGAAGTGAGAAGAGAAATTTACAGAAAAAAAGAGTAAAAAGAAATGAACAAAGCCACCAAGAAATACAGAACTATGTGAAAAGACCAAATCTACAACTGATTGGTGTACCTGAAAGTGATGGGGAGAATGGAACCAAGTTGGAAAACACTCTACAGGATATCATCCAGGAGAAATTCCCCAACCTAGCAAGGCAGGACAACATTCAAATTCAGGAAATACACAGAACACCACAAAAATACTCCTCGAGAAGAGCAACTCCAAGACATATACTTGTCAGATTCACCAAAGTTGAAATGAAGAAAAAAATGTTAAGGGCAGAAAGAGAGAAAGGTCAGGTTATCCACAAAGGGAAGCCCATCAGACTAACAGCAGATCTCTCCGCAGAAACTCTGCAAGCCAGAAGAGAGTGCAGGGCAACATTCAACATTCTTAAAGAAAAGAATTTTCAACCCAGAATTTCAAATCCAGCCAAACCAAGCTTCATAAGTGAAGGAGAAATAAAATTCCTTACAGACAAGCAAATGCTGAGGGATTTTGTCACCACCAAGCCTGCCTCACAAAAGCTCCTGAAGGAAGCACTAAACATGGAAAGGAACGACCGGTACCAGTCACTGCAAAAACATGCCAAATTGTAAAGACCATCAATGCTAGGAAGAAACTGCATCAACTAATGAGCAAAATAACCAGCTAACATCATAATGACAGGATCAAATTCATACATAACAATATTAACCTTAAATGTAAATGGGCTAAATGTTCCAATTAAAAGACACAGACTGGCAAACTGGATAAAGAATCAAGACCCATCAGTATGCTGTATTCAGAAGACCATCTCATGTGCACAGACACACATAGGCTCAAAATAAAGGGATGGAAGAAGATCTACCAAATAAATGGAAAACAAAACAAAACAAAAAAGCAGGCATTGCAATCCTAGTCTCTGAAAAAACAGACTTTGAACCAAAAAAGATCAAAAGAGACGAAAAGGCCATTACATAATGGTAAAGGGATCAATTCAAAAAGAAGAACGAACTATCCTAAATATATATGCACCCAATACAGGAACATCAGATTCATAAAGCAAGTCCTTAGAGACCTACAAAGAGACGTAGACTCCCACACAATAATAATGGGAGACTTTAACATCCTACTGTCAACAGCAGACAGATCAAAGAGACTGAAAGTTAACAAGGATATCCAGGAATTGAACTCAGCTCTGCACCAAGCAGACCTAATATACACCTACAGAACTCTCCACCCCAAATCAACAGAATATACATTCTTCTCAGCACCACATCGCACTTATTCCAAAATTGACCACATAGTTGGAAGTAAAGCACTCCTCAGCAAATGTAAAAGAACAGAAATTATAACAAACTGTCTATCAGACCACAGTGCAATCAAACTAGAACTCAGGATTAAGAAACTCAATCAAAACTGCTCAACCACATGGAAACTGAACAACCGGCTCCTGAATGACTACTGGGTACATAACGAAATGAAGGCATAAACAAAGATGTTCTTTGAAACCAATGAAAACAAAGACACAACGTACCAGAATCTCTGGGAAACATTTAAAGCAGTGTGTAGAGGGAAATTTATAGCACTAAATACCCACAAGAGAAAGCAGGAAAGATCTAAAATTGACAACCTAACGTCACAATTAAAAGAACTAGAGAAGCAAGAGCAAACACATTCAAAAGCTAGCAGAAGGCAAGAAATAACTAAGATCAGAGCAGAACTGAAGGAGATAGAGACACAAAAAACCCTTCAAAAAAATCAATGAATCCAGCAGCTGGTAGCCTGAAAAGATCAACAAAATTGATAGACTGCTAGCAAGACTAATAAAGAAGAAAAGAGAGAAGAATGAAATAGATGCAATAAAAAATGATAAAGGGGATATCACCACCGATCCCACAGAAATACAAACCACCATCAGAGAATACTATAAACACCTCTACACAAATAAACTAGAAAACCTAGAAGAAATGAATAAATTCCTGGACACATACACCCTCCCAATACTAAACCAAGAAGAAGCTGAATCCCTGAATAGACCAATAACAGGCTCTGAAATTGAGGCAGTAATTAATAGCCTACCAACCAAAAAAAGTCCAGGACCAGACGGATTCACAGCCAAATTCTACTAGAGGTACAAAGAGGAGCTGGTACCATTCCTTCTGGAATTATTCCAATCAGTAGAAAAAGAGGTAATCCTCCTGAACTCATTTTATGAGGCCAGCATCATGCTGGTACCAAAGCCTGGTAGAGGCACAAATGAAAGATAATTTAAGACCCATATCCGTGATTCCGTAATGAACATCGATGCAAAAATCCTCAATAAAATACTGGCAAACCTAATCCAGCAGCACATCAAAAAGCTTATCCATCACGATCAATTTGGCTTCATCCCTGGGATGCAAGGCTGGTTCAACACACTCAAATCAATAAACGCAATCCGTCATATAAACAGAAGCAAAGACAAACACCACATGATTATCTCAATAGATTGAGAAAAGGCCTTTGACAAAATTCAACAGCCCTTCATGCTAACAACTCTCAATAAACTAGGTATTGAATGGATGTATCTCAAAATTGTAAGAGCTATTTATGACAAACCCACAGCCAGTATCATACTGAATAGGCAAAAACTGGAAGCATTCCCTTTGAAAACTGGCACCAGACAGAGATGCCCTCTCTTACCATTCCTATTCAACATAGTGTTGGAAATTCTGGCCAGGGCAATCAAGCAAGAGAAAGAAATAAAGGGTATTCAATTAGGAAAAGAGGAAGTCAAATTGTCCCTGTTTGCAGATGACATGATTGTATATTTAGAAAACCCCATCGTCTCAGCCCAAAATCTCCTTAAACTGATAAGCAACTTCAGCAAAGTCTCAGAATATAAAATCAATGTGCAAAAATCACAAATATTCCTGTATACCAATAACAGACAAACAGAGAGCCAAATCATGAATCAACTCCCATTCACAATTGCTTCAAAGAGAATAAAATACCTAGGAATCCAACTGACAAGGGATGTAAAGGACCTCTTCAAGGAGAACTACAAACTGCTGCTCAGTGAAATAAAAGAGGACACAAACAAATGGAAGAATATACCATGCTCAAGGATAGGAAGAATCAATATCGTGAAAATGACCATACTGCCCAAGGTAATTTATAGATTCAATGCCATCCCCATCAAGCTATCAATGACTTTCTTCAGAGAATTGGAAAAAATTACTTTAAACTTCAAAGAGCCTGCATTGCCAAGACAATCCTAAGCAAAAAGAACAAATCTGGAGGTATCATACTACCTGACTTCAAAGTATACTACAAGGTTATAGTAACCAAAACAGCATGGTACTGGTACCAAAACAGAGATATAGACCAATGGAACAAAACAGAGCCCTCAGAAATAATACCACACATCTACAATCATCTGATCTTTGACAAACCTGACAAAAACAAGAAATGGGGAAAGGATTCCCTATTTAATAAATGGTGCTGGGAAAATTGGCTAGCCATAAGTAGAAAGCTGAAACAGGATCCCTTCCTTACATTTTATACAAAAATTAATTCAAGATGGATTAAAGACTTAAATGTTAGACCTAAAACCATACAAACCCTAGAAGAAAACCTAGGCAATACCATTGAGGACACAGGCATGGACAAGGATTTCATGACTAAAACACCAAAAGCAATGGCAATAAAAGCCAAAATTGACAAATGGAATCTAATTAAACTAAAGAGCTTCTGCACAGCAAAAGAAACTACCATCAGAGTGAACAGGCAACCTACAGAATGGGAGAAAATTTTGGCAATCTACCCATCTGACAAAGGGCTAATATCCAGAATCTACAAAGAACTTAAACAAATTTACAAAAAAAAATCAAACAACCCCATCAAAAAGTGAGCAAAGGATATGAACAGATACTTCTCAAAAGAAGACATTTATGCAGCCAACAGACACAAGAAAAAAATGCTCATCATCACTTGCCATCAGAGAAATGCAAATCAAAGCCACAATGAGATACCATCTCACACCAGTCAGAATGGCAATCATTAAAAAATCAGGAAATAACAGGTGCTAGAGAGGATGTGGAGAAACAGGAACACTTTTACACCGTTGGTGGCACTGTAAACTAGTTCAACCATTGTGGAAGACAGTGCGGTGATTCCTCAAGGATCTAGAACTAGAAATGCCATTTGACCCACCTATCCCATTCCTGGGTATATACCCCAAGGATTATAAATCATGCTGCTATAAAGACACATGCACACATACATTTATCACGGCACTACTCACAATAGCAAAGACTTGGAACCAACCCAAATGTCCATCGATGATAGACTGGATTAAGAAAAGGTGGTACATATACACCATGGAATACTACGCAGCCATAAAAAAGGATGAGTTCATGTCCTTTGTAGGGACATGGATGAAGCTGGAAACCATCATTCTCAGCAAACTATCACAAGGACAGAAAATCAAACACCGCATGTGCTCACTCATAGGTGGGAACCGAACAATGAGAACACTTGGACACAGGGTGGGGAACATCACACACCAGGGCCTGTAGTGGGGAAGAGGGATGCGGAGGGATAGCATTAGGAGATATACCTAATGTCAATGATGAGTTAATGGGTGCAACACACCAACCTGGCACATGTATACATATGTAACAAACATGCATGTGGTGCACAAGTACCCTAGAACTTAAAGTATAATAAAAATAAAAATAATAATAATAATAATAATAAAATGAAGTATTATTACATTCTACATGGATAAACCTTGAAAATGTATTCTAAGAAAAAGCAGTCAGTCACAAAAATACTACATATGATATGGATTCATGTATGTAAAATGTCCAGAATAGGCAAATCCATAGAGATGGAAAGTAAATTAGTCCTCGTCAGGAGCTATGGCTAGGTCCAGGGCTGGAGGCAAAGGGTTTTAAGGTAAGGGTGAGAAATGGAAAATAGGTTTGTAAAGGGTGTAAGGTTTCTCTTTAGAGTGTTGGAGAAATCCCGTCTCTACTAAAAATACAAAATTAGCCAGGCGTGGTAGCACATGCATGTAATCCCAGCTACTCAGGAGGCCTGAGGCAGGAGAATCACTTGAACCCAGAAGGCGGAGGGTGTGGCGAGCCATGATCATGCCATTGCACTCCAGCCTGGGCAACAAGAGTGAAACTCCATCTCAAAAAAAAAAAAGTTCTAAGGTTAAATTGGAAATGGTTGCACAACTCTGTGAATATACTAAATTGAATGGTACACTTAAAATGGATGAATTTTATGCTATATAAAACATACATCAATAAAGCTGTGAAAAGAAAAAGAATAGGAGCTATGCCATAAATTGACCTTTTCGTATGTAAGTTAGAAACTTATCTGTAATCAGGAGTTTCTCCAACCATTTTCTTGAGATATTTTAGTACTGGGTATGACTTATGTACATAAATACATAAGGTAGAATTTCTTCTAAATGTTTCACATTTTCTGTTAGGTACACTTTCTGAATTGTCTTGTTAACATGACAACACCATTCTTTTTGTTAAGAACTGCAGGCTTTGCAGATGCCACCACCACTGGGAACTCCATACTATCAGCCATGGTCAACCTCACCGTGTTCTTCGACACTGCCGTCAATGGTGAGCCCTTGGGCTGCATCTCCTTCAAGCCGTTTGCAGACAAGATTCCAAAGACAGCAGAAAACTTTTGTGCCCTGGAGAGAAAGGATTTGGTTATAAGGGTTCCTGCTTTCAAAGAATTATTCCAGGGTTTATGTGTCAGTGTGGCAAGTTCACATGCCATAATGGCACTGGTGGCAAATCCATCTGTGGGGAGAAATTTGATGACTGTGGTGAGAAATTTGATATGAGAACTTCATCCTAGAGCATACAGGTCCTGGCATCTTGTCCATGGCAAATGCTGTACCCAACACAAACGGTTTCTGGTTTTTCATCTGCACTGCTAACACTGAGTGGCTGGATGGCAAGCACGTGGTCTTTGGCAAGGTAAAAGAAGGCAAGAATATTGTGGAAGCCATGGAGCGCTTTGGGTTCAGAAACGGCAATACCAGCAAGAAGATTACCATTGCAGACTATGGACAATTCTAATAAGTTTGACTTGTGTTTTATCTTAACCACCAGACCATTCTTTCTTTCAGGTGAGCACCTCTCCACCCCATTTGTTCACAATATCCTAGAATATGTGTGCTCTCGCTTCAGCTCCCTTTGGGTTCTATGTTTTCCTTGTTCCCTTCCATGCCTAGCTGGATTGTAGAGTTAACTTTATGATTATGAAATAAAACCAAATAACAAAAAAATTAAAAAGTAAAATAAATAAAGAGCTGCAATCAGCTATGAGTAACAGAACTGCCTCGCACTAAAAAAAAAAAAAAAAAAGAAAGGCAATATACAAATTAAACCAGTGGTGGTTCACTCCTGTAATCCTAGCACTTTGGGAGGCTAAGGCAGGCTGATCGCTGAGCCCAGGAGTTACAGACCAGCCTGGGCAACATGGAGAAACCCCATCTCTACAAAAAAACACAAAAAAAATAGCCAGGTGTATTAGTCCATTTTCATACTGCTATGAGGAAATGCCCAAGAGTGAATAATTTATAAAGAAAAAGAGGTTTAATATATTCACAGTTCAACATGGCTGGGAAGGCCTCATGATCATAGTGGAAGGCAAAGGAGGAGGAAAGGCACGTCTTACATGACAGCAGGCAAGAGAGTGTGTGCAGGAGAACTGCCCTTCATAGAACTATCAGATCTCATGAGACTTATTTACTATCACAAGAACAACATGGAAAAACCTACCCTCATGATTCAGTTACCTCCCACCAGGACCCTCCTACAACATGTAGGGATTATTGGAGGTACAATTCAAAATGAGATTTGGGTGGGACACAGCCAAACCATATCATTCTACCCCTGGCCCTTCCCATTTCAGCATTAACTCAAAAGTCCACAATCCAAAGTCTCATCTGAGACAAGGCAAATCTCTTCCACCTATGAGCCTGTAAAATAAAAGCAAGTTACTTACTTCCTAGATACAATGGGGGTACAAACATTGGGTAAATATAGCCATTCCAAATGGAGAAATTGGTAAAAACAAAGGTTTTTACAGGTCCCATGCAAGTCTGAAATCCAGAGGAGCAGTCAAATCATAAAGCTCCAAAATGATCTCCTTTGACTCTGTGTCTCACATCCAGGTCATGCTGATGCAAGAGGTGGATTTCCATGGTCTTGGGCAGCTCCATCCCTGTAGCTTTGCAGGGCACAGTCTCCCTCCTGGTTGCTTTCATGGACTGGCATTCAGTGTTTGCAGCTTTTCCAGGTACACAGTGCAAGCTGTGGGAGGATCTACCATTCTGGGGTCTGGAGAACGGTGACCCTCTTCTCACAGCTCCACTAGGCAGTGCCCCAGTAGGGACTCTGTATGGGGGCTCCCACCCCATACTTCCCTTCTGCACACTGTCTTAGCAGAGGTTCTCCAGGATTGCCCTGCCCCTGCAGCAAATTTCTGCCTCGAGATCCAGGCATTTCCATACTTCCTCTGAAATCTAGGTGGAGGTTCCCAAACCTCAATTCTTGTCTTCTGCTCATCCACAGGACCAGCACCATGTGGAAGCTGTCAAGGCTTGGGGCTTGCACCCTCCAAAGCCACAGCCTGAGCTGTACTTTGGCCCCTTTTAACCACAGCGGAAGCAGCTGGGACACAGGGCACCAAGTCCTGAGACTGCATGTAGCAGGGGAGCCCCAGACCCAGCCCAGGAAACCCTTTTTTTCCTCCTAGACCTCTGGACCTGTAACGGAAGGGACTGCCAGGAAGGTCTCTGACATGTCCTGCAGAGATTTTCCCCATTGTCTTGGCTTCTCATTACTTACGCAAATTTCTGCTGCCAGCTTGAATTTCTCCCGCCAGCTTGAATTTCTCCCCAGAAAATGGGTTTTTCTTTTCTACTGCATCATCAGGCTGCAAATTTTTCAAACTTTTATGTTCTGCTTCCTCTTGAACACTTTGCCGCTTAGACATTTCTTCCATCAGATACCCCAAATCATCTCTCTCAAGTTCAAAGTTCCACAGATCTCTAGGGCAGGGGCAAAATAACACTAGTCTCTTTGCATATCAAGAGTGACCTTTACTCTAGTTCCCAACAAGTTCTTCATCTCCATCTGAGACCACTCAGCCTGGACTTTATTGTTCATATCACTATCAGCATTTTGGTCAAAGCTACTCAACAAGTCTCTAGGAAGTTCCATACTTTCCCACATCTTCCTGTCTTCTGAGTCCTCCAAGACTCTAGAAAGTTCCACCTTCCCACATTTTCCTGTCTTCTACTGAGTCCTCCAAATTGCTCCAACCTCTGCCTGTTACACAATTCCAAAGTCATTTCCACATTGTTATGTATCTTTATAGCAGCACCCCACTCTACCAGTACCAATTTACTGTATCGGTCCATTTTCATACTGCTATGAAGAAATACCCAAGACTGGGTAATTTATAAAGAAAACGAGATTTAATGGACTCACAGTTCCACATGGCTAGGAAGGCCTCACAATCATAGTGGAAGGCAAAGAAGGAAGAAAGGCACGTCTTACATGGCAGCAGGCAAGAGAGCATGTGCAGGAGAACTGCCCTTTATGAAATCATCAGATCTCATGAGACTTTTTCACTATCATGAGAACAGCATGGGTAAAAACACCAGCATGATTCAATTACCTCCCACAGGGTCCCTCCCACAACACTTGGGGATTATGGGAACTACAGTTCAAGATGTGCCTTGGGGAGTGGGGGACCACAGCCAAACCAATCACCAGATGTGGTGGTGTGCACCTGTAGTGCCAACTACTCAGAAGACTGAAGCAGGAGTATCACCTGAGCCTGGGGCGTCAAGGCCGCAGTGAGCTGTGATCATGCCACCGCACTCCAGCCTGTGTGACAGAGTGAGACCCTGTCTCAAAACAAAAATCAAAAACAGTAGCTAAGAAAAAAACATATGGCTTTTTTTGCATACAAGAGATGCCCAGATGTACAGACCAGAATATGAATGACAGCTCTGTGACATCAATCATTAGGCCATATTTCCTTCATCTTTGTATTTTGCCTCTTGAGAAAAGGCTTTCATCCTCAGGTTACCTCCTAATTCAACAGGATTGCTGAAACTCCTGGAAATATTTTTTGAACTTTAGATTGGAAAAAAGGGGGAGGGGAGGAGAAATGCAAACAGATTGTTTCCAATCAAGGTAGCTTGATTTAAAGAGCTCTTGGAAACATCTTCCACTTACATTTCATTGGCCAAGTCTAGTTATCAAAAGCTATAAAATTTGGTGTCTTAGCTGTACACTTTGCCTCACTGTTTAAAATCAGGGCTCATTACAATGGACAAGAAGTGAATGGATTTAATAAGCTAACCAGCACTCTGCCCTGACATCTGAAATGCATCCCTCACTGATATCTAAACCCATAAACTTTGGAGAATTCTTTAAAAGTCAGAAAATGAGAAAGATGCCATAGTCTTGAAGGAAATAAAATAGGTTATTTCAGGACAAGAATCTCTTCTTTCCAAGGTATTCAAATCATTTATCAAAAAGTCTCAATATAAATTATGTCCAGCTTTACTACTGAGTTTATTTTCTTTCTTTTCTACATAATAGAAGTCTCCAGATTGACCATTTATTCATTCAGTCATTTAGCCAATAATTTGGTTTTTGATTTTTTTTTTTAATTTGGATTCAGGGGTACACGTGCAAATCTGTTACATGTATAAACTACATAATGATGAGGTTTGGGCTTCCAGTATACCCCTCAACCAAATAGTGAACATTGTACACAATAAGTAATCTTTTAACCCTCACCCCAACTCTCAACCTCTCCCCTTTTTGGAGTCCCCAGTATCTATTATTTCCATCTTTGTGTCCTTGTGTGCCCATTGTTTAGCTCCCACTTAAAAGTGAGAACGTGTAGTGTTTGATCTTCTGTTTCCATATCAATTCACACAGGATAATGGCCTCTAGCTCCATCCATGTTACTGCAAAGAACACGATTTCATTCTTTTTGACATGTACATAGTATTCCATGGTGTGTGTGTGTGTGTGCGTGTGTGTATATATTACATTACATAAATTATATATATTACATAACATAAATTTTACGTATTTATATATATAAAATTTTCTTTATCCAATCATATGTTTATGGACCCTTAGGTTGATTCCATGACTTTGCTGTTGTGAATAGTACCACAGTAAACATAAAAGTGCAGGTGTTTTCTTATATAATAATTTATTTTTCTTTGGATAGATATCCAGTGGGATTGCTAGGTCAAATGGAGTTCTACATTTAGTTCTTTAAGAAATTGCCATCCTGTTTTCCACAGATGTTATACCAATTTACATTCTCATTAACAGTGTATAAGGTTTTTTTCTGCATCCATGCCAACATCTGTTGTTTTTTGACTTTTTAATAGTGGTCATTCTGACTGATGAGATGATATCTCATTGTGGTTTTAATTTGCATTTCTCTGATGATTAATGTTGAGTATTTTTTCATATGTTTGTTGGACGTTTGTATGTCTTCTTTCAAGAAATGTCTATTCCCATCCTTTGCTCTTTTTTAAGGGGATTATTGGTTTTGTTGTTGTTGTTGTTAACTGAATTCCTTGTAGACTCTGCATATTAGTCCTTTGTCAGAGGCATTATTTGCAAATATTTTCTCCAATTCTGTAGGTTGTCTGTTTACTCTGTTGGTTATTTATTTTGCAGAAGCTTTTTAGTTTAATTGAATTCCATTTCTCTTTCTGTTTTTGTTGCATTTGTTTTGGGGATCTTAGTCATAAATTCTTTGCACACGCCAATGTCTAGGAGTTTTTCCTAGGTTTTCTTCTAGAATTTTTATAGTTTCAGATCTTACATTTAGGCCTTTAATCCATCTTGAATTAATTTTTGTATATGGTGGGAGATAGGGGTCCAGTTTTATTCTTCTGCCAATCTTCCCAGCACCATTTATTGAATAGGGTGTCCTTTCGTAATTGTTTATTTTTGTTGACACTGTCAAAAATCAGCTGGTTGTAGTTATGTGGCTTTATTTCCGAGTTCTCTATTCTGTTTCACTGATCTATGTGTCTATTTTTGTAATAGTACCATGCTGTTTTAGTTACTACAGCCTTGTAGTATAATCTGAAGTCAGGTAATGTGATGCCTTTGGCTTTATTCTTTTTGCTTAGGATTGCTTTTGCTATTCTGGCCCTTTTTTGGTTTCACATGAACTTTAGAATTATTTTTTCTAATTCTATGAAGAATGAAATTGGTAACTTTATAGGGATTGCATTGAATCTGTAGACTGCATTGGGCACCACTGTCACTTTAATGATATTGATGCTTCCGATTCATGAGCATGGGATTTTTTTCTATTTGTTTGTGTCACCTATGATTTCTTTCATCAGTGTTTTGTAGTTTTCCTTGTAGATATCTTTCACCTCCTTTGTTTAATGTATTCCTAGGTATTTAATTCAGCCAACAATTATTGAATGCTTATTTTATACCAGACACTAATGAGTAGTACAGAGTTTACATTCCAGTGGGAAATACAGCAAGTAAACAAATTATTTAACCACATAAAGCTGCCATATCAGTGGGTTTTTTTCAGTAGATTATTGATTTAATTTGTTTGAGTTTTATGTAGCAGAAGATGATAAATTTAATGGAAGAAAAACTAAAGTGGAAGAGAGAGCTAATTATTGATAGGGGATAGGGATGAAGATTTTAAACAGAGCAATCAGGTAGGGCTTCACTGAATAGGTGATGGATGAGGACAAGAGAAATAGAACGCATTCAACCAGGTATTTGGAGAAAAAGAACCAGAGATAGAGGAGTGAATGTGTGCAAGAAGAAGGAGCAAGCAGTCTAGGATAAGTAGGGAGGTAAGTGTGACCAAAGGACAGTAATCAGACGGGAAGAGGAGCAGATGAGGTCAGAAAAGTAACAGGAGTCAGATAAAACAGGGCCTTGTGGGTCATTATAATGACTTTGCCTTTTACTCAGTGTGAGGTAAGAGACCATTAGAGACTCTTGAGCAAAGCAGCGAAAGAATATGACTTTTGTAAAGATCATTGACAGCTCTGTTGAGACTAGAATGTAATGGATAGAGAGGATGTATTAACAGGTTTTTCAATTGCAGTGAGAAATGATGGTGGCTCAGACCATGATGGGAACAGCAAAGGTGGCAAAAAGTTTCTAGAATATTGGAAAGGTACATAGTGCAGGGCTGCCCAGTGGAAAGGATATGAAGTGGGAAAGAGCCAAGGATAACCCAAATGTATTTGGGCTAAGCAACTGCAAAAATGATGTTATTGCTAGGATGTGAAGAGCTGGAGGTGAAGACTGAGGAGAAAAATTAAGAGTTCTGTTATGGCCATGTTAAGTTTGAGGTTTGCATTAGACAGACAAGTGGTGAAATAAATGGAATATTAGGTATAGAATAAGAAGGTCAGAGCCCAGGAACTATTTCCAGTTTATCTATAAACCTATGGGGAGAACTAGAATCAAGAGGTATGTGTATGTGTTTCAAAAGAAGGGAAATAACAGCACCTTTTATGCTGATGGGAAAAATCTAGTAGAGGAGATAATTTTTTCAGGAAAATTGTCCTTTTATTGTGTGAATTATTATTGATAATATCTTGTAGCCTCAGTCTCCACATTGGTGAAATGAGAAATTCAGGATATGATGTCTAGGATCCAATGGTCTATGTTGTATTATTCAAAGGAAATATTCTTCAAAACTCTAATGGCCTATATATGGATCACTTCATTTGGAAATGGAATTTTGTTCCAGACTGTGGTAGACGGTACAATATGTGAGCAGAACTTTAATCTCCATTTTTTTGGTATATAGCACTTCAGCTTTCCCTTCACTATCTTTACTGTTTTCCCTATTTCTACCTCAGAATCAGCCCCAAAGGACAATGTTATGTTTCTCTTATGATTTATCTATGTTGCATTAAATCACCTGTGAAAGCAACTAGGCATTACCTGGAGTTTAAACATCTTTGATCATATAGAGAGTCTCAGTGCAGTTCTACTGGTAATAAAGAGAGACGACCAATTCCCTCCATGCCATCTCAGCATTTTTGTATGCAGAATTTTAACTTCTTCTACCTCGTAATTTCCTATTTCCTCGAAATCCGTATCATTCTTTTTTTAAATCCCAGAGAAGCTCATTATTATCACCATTGAAAAACACTTTGATAATAACTGTATTGGTTCAGACACATGGATATATAAAAACACATGAGTTTTTAATGTGTATGAGAAAGAAGACAGAACACTGGTCACCACTGGCAGTAACTGAGACCCCAAACACTCTTTCTTTTTTTTGTTATTAATCTTTAAGTTCTAGGGTACACGTGCACAACGTGCAGGTTTGTTACATATGCATACATGTGCCATGTTGGTGTGCTGCATCCACTACCTCGTATTTTATATTGGATATATTTCCTAATGTTATCCCTCCCCCCGCCCCACCCCATGACAGGCATCGGTGTGTGATGTTCCCCATCCTGTGTCCAAGTGTTCTCATTGTTCAATTCCCACCTATGAGTGAGAACATGCGGTGTTCCCCAAACACTCTTTCTAAGGCAGAATTTTAGGGAAAGAATTGAGAAATTATCTAACCTTTTTTGTGAAGTTTATTTTGGATAACCAAAGGGGTACAACTAAAGAATGAAACTTCTCTACAAAATGTTTACAGCTTAAAATGTGGATGGAAAAATAAGAAAAGCATTTACAACTTTTAATAAAACAGCTGGTGAAAAAAATAAATGAAAGTTTCATGGTGAACTTATATACGAGGGAAACAGTGTCATGTGAATTTCAATGAGGAATCTTTGCATCATTAAAGTAGGGCAACCAAAAATATATGCTTCATGACATGAAACATACGCAGCATCCAAGACCACTTATGAAGTGTCACTTATGAATAGTCTGTTTTCACACAGCTATAAAGAACTACCTGAGACTGGGTAATTTATAAAGAAAAGAGGTTTAATTGACTCACAGTTCTGCATGGCAGAGGAGGCCTCAGGAAGATTACACACATGCACACATTTCCTAGTCTCTTGTTTTGTAAATATTATAACACAGGACCATAGTATGCATGCACCCAATAGAAACAAACATGATGGTAAAGTCAAAGTTTCTTTTCTAAGATGCTAGAAGATGATCAGTTTAGTTTAGCATTTCTAGGACACAAAATCTCACGTCTATCTTCCCACAACTGTGGTGTAGGAAATAATACTAAGGATGAAGCAAACCAGAATTGTGAAGCTCTAAAATTTTCCTTCTTTTATTCATTATGTAATTGCTGATCCTCTACTATCTGCTTGGCACTGTCAGAGTTATTATGATGAATAAAACACCATTCCTTCCTCAAGAAACTCGTATTAGTCAGCTAGAGATATACTAACAACTAAATTTAAAATAGAAAGATATGAACAAAGAAAAAGGGCCAGAAGGGTACAAATGATGTGCCAAATTCAGTTAAAAGGGTCAAGAGGCTGGGCGCGGTGGCTCAAGCCTGTAATCCCAGCACTTTGGGAGGCCGAGATGGGCGGATCATGAGGTCAGGAGATCGAGACCATCCTGGCTAACATGGTGAAACCGTGTCTCTACTAAAAAATACAAAAAGCTAGCCGGGCGAGGTGGCAGGCGCCTGTAGTCCCAGCTACTGGGGAAGCTGAGGCAGGAGAATGGCGTAAACCCGGAGGCGGAGCTTGCAGTGAGCTGAGATCCGGCCACTGCACTCCAGCCCGGGAGACAGAGTGAGACTCCATCTCAAAAAAAAAAAAAAAAAAAAAAAAAGGGTCAAGAATAACTTCACAGAAGAATGGCATTCATTCATTCATTCATTCAACACATATTTATTGTGTTCTTACTGTGCTCCTGGCACTGTTTTGGGACTGTGAATATGCTACCAAGTCAACAAAGCAGTCGCACTCTCATGGGGCTTTCTAGTGGGGGGAGACAGACAATAAACAAACACAAATCAATATGTATGATTCCAGTTGGTTATAACAAGGTAGGATAGAGAGGTTTATGGAGGGAAGAAGACAGGGGCAGGCCCAACATTTTTGCTGGTGTGATATTTAAACAGGTTCATGAATGGAGTGAGGGTAATGTGAAAGTCTAGAGAAAAAGTGTACTAGGCAAAAGGAACAGGAAATGCAGACACTCTGAGGTAGAACTCAGCTTGGCATGCTTGGGGAATAGGAAGGTTAATAGGAGAGCTGGGCTTTGAAGGGTCTCTAGGAGTTTTTGTGGTGGTTGTAGGGAATACCGGCAGCAGGAATACCATGTAGAAGCACAGAGTATCCAAGAGTAAGGAATAGGGGGTTGTTCTGGCTTCTCAGGCATGTGGAAAAGGCAAAGGATAGGAAGGGTTTTCTGGGAGAAGAGATGGGATTGAAAGAGGAGATGGGGTATAGAATGATTATGATTAAAAAAAAAAAAACCTTCAAACATGCCACAAAAGTAGAGGAAATACTATACTGAATCCCTGTATCTCAATTACCTAGATTTTATAATTATCAAGAATTTGCTCCCTTCCTTCCTCTATCCTCCTTTCTTCTCCTCCTCCTCCTTTTTTGCTAAAATATTTAAAGTAAATCTCAGACATTATGTAATTTCTCTAACATAACTCAGAGTATATTTCTAGAGTTACATGAATTTTTGAAAATATAACCACAACATCATTCTCACATTTGCCAAATTTAATGAAATTTCCTTGCGACATTCAACAGCCAACCCATATTCAAATTTAACATACTGTCTCTACTAATTTTTCAACAGATTGATGTATTCAAATGAATATCTAAATGAGGTCTACCATTTGTATTTGGCTATTAAGTGTCTAATCTTTTTTTTTTTTTTTTTTTTTTGAGACAGGGTCTCACTCCATTGCCCAGGCTGGAGTGCAGTGGCATGATCATGGCTTCACGGCTCACTGCAGCCTTGACCTCCTGGGCTCAAGAAATCCCCCCACCTTGGCCTCCTGAGTGGCTGGGACTACAGGTGCATGCCACTGCCATGCCTGGCTAATTTTTGTATTTTTTTGTAGAGACAGGATTTTGCCATTTTACCCAGGCTGGTTTTGAACTCTTGGGCTCAAGTATCTGCCCACCTCGACCTTTCAAAGTGTTGGGATTACAGGCATGAGCCACTGTGCCTGGCCTGTCTTTAATCAAAGACACTGGCAACATTCTAGTTCCTTAACGGGAAGATAAGCGTAGGGGTGGATGTTTTATTATTCTTATTTAAAGTTTATTATGTAACATATGTGTTCTTTTGTATGACTGATTTTTATATAGGTTTTTTAGAAGAAGAATATATGAAGAACAGGTCTTTAGAATAAACAGGAAATAATTAAAGGCAAGGAACATTTCCAAGATCAACTTGTGCAGGCTCTGTCCACTTTGAGATAAATGTATTTACCTTGCAAGTAGAATGGTTGTATTCATATTTCTAAATATTTTTCCTCAATATTTCTGCTTGTGGCAAAGTAAATAACAGTAATTTTTTTTTACTATATTGGTAAGTCCCCAGAAGGTTTTGGCAAGACAATTTTGTCTTGCCAAAAGAAAAATAATAAACTGAACATAGCTCTAATAATCCATGCAGAGAAAACATGTAGATCAAAGAATAAGTCAAACAGGTGATACAATCAGCAAAGTATAATCTCTCAGAATCTCTGCAGCACAAACAACCACTTGCTTCCACAAATAATTTGCAAGGAAATAAATAAATAAATAAATAAATAAATAAATAAATAAATGAATGACAGGGAGGGGAAAAAGGAAGATGAAGAAGAGGGGAATCTATTGGTCAAAAGACATGTAAGAGTTAGATCAACTAAGGGAGGGCAACCTTATTTGTTCAAAAAATTATTTTAAAAAGGAGATAAGAAAGAAATTTTAAATACTTACTAGATAAATTATTGCTTCAAGGAGTTATTTTTATTAGTAATTGATGTGGTTTGGCTGTGTCCCCACCCAAATCTCATCTTGAATTCCCACGTGTTGTGGGAGGGACCCGGTGGGAGGTGGTTGAATCCACCAAAGAACTCTTCCTCAGGGTCAGGTCTTTCCTGAGCTGTTCTCGTGATGGTGAGTGGGTCTCACGAGATCTGATGGTTTTAAAAATGGGAGTCTCCCTACACAAGCTCTCTTCTCGTCTGCTGCCATGTAAGATGTGCCTTTCGCCTTCCAAAATGACTATGAGGCCTCCCCAACCACGTGGAACTGTGAGTCCGTTAAATCTCTCTCTTTTGTAAATTGCCCAGTCTTGGGTATGTCTTTACCAGCAGCATGAAAACAGACTAATACAGTGATAATAGTGTTTTGTGAGAGGGATAATTTTTTATATTTTTAATTTTTATTTTTAATTTTTGTGGGTACAAAGTAGGTGCATATATTTATGGGCTATATGAGATATTTTGATACAGAAATACAATGTGTAACAATCACATCAGGGTAAATGGGGTAACCAGCCCTTCAGGCATTTA
Source organism: Piliocolobus tephrosceles (assembly GCF_002776525.5). Lineage (NCBI taxonomy): Eukaryota > Metazoa > Chordata > Mammalia > Primates > Cercopithecidae > Piliocolobus > Piliocolobus tephrosceles. The sequence goes on from NW_022300975.1 coordinate 1,681,815, forward strand.
TTCTTAGTGTCAGTCCAAATAGACTCTTTTAATTATTTATAAATGTATAATTAAATTATTGGCTATAGTCACTCTGTTGTGCTAGCAAATACTGTCTAACTCATTCTTTCTATTTTTTGTGCCCATTAACCATTCCCACTTCCTCCTACACACACCCTCCCACTACCCTTCACAGCCTCTGGTAACCATCCTTCTACTCTGTATCTCCATGAGTCATATTGTTTTGTTTAGTTCACACAAATAAGTGAGAAAATGTGAAGTTTGTCTTTCTGTGACAGTCTTATTTCGCTTACATAATGAACTCCAGTTCCTACCATGTGATGGCAAATGACAGAATCTCATTCTTTTTTATGGCTGAAAAGTACTACGCTGTGTATAAGTACCAAATTTTCTTTATCCATTTGTCTGTTGATGGACACAGGACGCTTCCAAATCTTAGCTATTGTGAATAGTGCTGCGATAAACACAGGAGCGCAGATACCTCTTTCATATACTGATTTCATTTCTTTTGGGTATATACCTAGCAGTGGAATGGCAGGATCATATGTTAGCTCAATTTTTAGGTTTTTGAGAAACCTCTAAACTGTTCTCCATAGTGGTTGTACTAATTTACATTCCCACGGAAGATGTACAAGAGTTCCCTTTTCTCTGCATCCTTGCCAGCATTTGTTATTGTTTGACTTTTGAATAAAAGCCATTTCTAGTGTGTATGTTAATTTTTAATATAATTTTTTGCATGAAACATTCAAGTAAAATGGACACTTCAGAAAGATGTTCAATGGCATTACATTGCCCCTGTTACACCACCTTGTGGAGTTAGATTCACCTCATCCAAATTTGAGAAAAGCAATAAAGAAAACACCTTCTTCCAATGGCACCATAAGGTGTGACACCAGAGTCCACAAGCAGCAGTGTCACCAGCACACACTGCAAGCCTCAAGCTCCCAAGGATGTCCCAGGCATATCCCTGGACTAGTTCAGTGGCATAATCAAGGGCACATTTTCCACCTGCACAGCCCCAGCCTAGTTCTCCTGGCTTCCCGGTGTCTCTGTGAACTACCCAGCATAACTTCTTTTCTTTTTCTGAAATATTTCTATAAATTCTTTTTTGCTTGTAACTGTTAGAGCTGGCTTCTGTTACGTACAACAAAAACCCTGACCAATGCGCTATCCAACAACGAGGCAGAGTTCTTCAGTGGTAGAAAGCCTCCAGAATCCAGGAAACAGAATTGTCTGGAAAAGAGGCAGGTGCCTTATCAGGGAATTTCTCATGGCAATTGATGGCACTGGTCAAGGGATTTATGACCAGATTGAGCTCTCTTTTATCTATTCTGTTATTCATCAAGACATATTAGGGTTTGTCCTCCACAGGAATCCGTGTTTCTAAGTTATAGGGTTAATCAGTACACTCCCCGGCCCACCCCTCTTTTGTGACACAAAACAAATGGCAATAGGGTTAGCTTGTTCCTTCTGAAAATTCTCCAATACTACCACCATCCCCAAAAATGCAGGGGAGGAGAGAAAATAAAGAATTTCATTAGAGGACACTTGATATCTGTTATATTATTCTTCACTTTTGTGATGTCTTTCAAAACAAATACCCAAAATAAAGTCCCAATTTAACATCTTTTAATACTCCTATCCAGACCAAAACATGCTTCCCTTCAGTAAAAGCCATTTTAACTGGGGTGAAATTATATCTCATTGTAGTTTCAATTTGTATTTCTCTAATGATCAATGATAATGGCCACCTTTTCACATACCGGTTCACCATTTGTATGTCGTCTTTTGAGAAATGTCTATTCAAATCTGTTGCCCATTTTTAAATCAAATTATTCAATTTTTTTTTCCTGTACAGTTGTTTGAACTTCTTATATATTCTGGTTATTAATACTTTGTTAGGGGCAGGAGCGGCGGTTCACGCCTATAATCCCAGCACTTTGGGAGGCTGAGGTGGGCGGATCGCCCGAGATCAGGAGTTCAAGACCAGCCGGACCAACATGGAGAAACCTCGTCTCTACTAAAAATACAAAATTAGCTGGGCATGATGGCACGTGCCTGTAATCCCAGCTACTCAGGAGGCTGAGGCAGGAGAATCGCTTGAAGCTGGGAGGCGGAGGTTGCCGTGAGCAGAGATCATGCCATTGCACTCCAGCCTGCGCAACAAGAGCAAAACTCCGTCACAAAAAAAAAAAAAAAAAAAAAAACAGCAACAACAAAAAAAAAGAAAAAAACTTTGTTAGTTGGGTACTTTGCAAATATTTTCTCCCATTCTGTGGATTGTCTTTTCACTTAGTTGATTGTTTCCTTTGCTGTGCAGCTTTTTTTCTTGATGTGATCCCATTTGTCCACTTTTGCTTTGGCTGCCTACACTTACGGGGTATTACTGAAGTAATCTTTGACTAGATCAATGTTCTGGTGATTTTCCCCAAAGTTTTCTTTTAGTAGTTTCATAGTTGGGGTCTTAGATTTAAGTTTTTAATCCACTTTGATTTTACTTTTGTGTATGACAAGAGATGGGGGTCTATGTTTCATTCTTCTGCATGTGAATAATGCGTGCATGCAATAATAATGCAAACATGCACATATGTTTTTTCCCAGCATGATTTATTGAAGAGACTGTCTTTTCTCCAATGTGTGTCTTGACATCTTTGTTGAAAATTAGTTTGTTGTAGATGAACAAATTTGTTTCTGGGTTCTCTATTCTGCTCCATTGGTCTATGTGTCTGTTTTTATGCCAGTAGCATGCTGTTTTGGTTACTATATAGCTCTATAGTATAATTTGAAGTCAGGTAATGTGATTCCTCCAGTTTTGTTCTTTTTGCTTAGGATAGCATTGGCTATTTGGGGTCTTTTGTGATTCCACATAAATTTTAGGATTTTTTTCTATTTCTGTGAAGAATGTCATTGGTATTTTGATACAGATTGCATTGAATATATAGATTGCTCTGGGTAGTATGAACATTTTAACAATATTGATTTTTCCAATTCAGGAACGTGGAATCTCTTTCCACTTTTCTGGTGTCCTCTTCAATTTTTTCATCAGTGTTTTATAGTTTTTATTGTAGAGATCTGTCACTTCTTTGGTTAATTCCTAAATATTTAATTTTATATGTAGCTATTGTAAATGGTGTTACTTTCCTGATTTTTTTTTTTCAGATTGTTTGCTGTTGGCACATAGAAATGCTACTGACTTTCGTATGTTGATTTTGAATCCAATTGATTTTACTAAATTTATCAGTTTCAATAGTTCTTTTGTGAAGTCTTTGGATTTTTGTAAATATAAGATCATATAATCTGCAAACAAGGATAATTTGACTTCTGCCTTTCCAATTTGGATGCCCTTTATTTTTTTCTCATTTGATTTCTGTAGCTAGGACTTTCCGTACAATATCAAATAACAGTGGTGAAAATGGGCATTCTTGCTGTGTTCTAGATCTTAGAGGAAAGGCTTCCATTTTTCCCCATTCAGTATCATACTAGCTGTGAGTCTGTTATACATGACTTATGTTGAGGTATGTTCCTTCTATACCCAATTTTTTAAGGATTTTTATCATGAAAGGATGTTAAATTTTCTCAAATGCTTTTCAGCACCAATTGAAATGATCATATGGTTTTTGTCCTTCATTCTGCTGATATGATGTATAACATTGATTGATTTGCATATGTTGAACCATCCGTGCATACTGGGACAAATCCCACTTGGTGGCGATAAATGATCTTTTTAAATGCATTGTTGAATTTGGCTTGCTAGTATTTTATTGAGGATTTTTTTCCTCAATGTTCATCAGTGATATCGCCCTCTTTCTTTCTCTCTTTCTTTTCTTTTTTTATTTTCTCTTGTTTTCTTATTTTGAGAGAGGGTCTCACTCTGTCACCTGGGCTGGAGTGCAGTAACATAATCATGGTTCACTGCAGCCTCAATCTCACAGGCTCAAGTGATCCTTCCACTTCAGCCTCCAGAGTAGCTGGGACTACAGGCACATGCCACCAAATCTAGCTAATTTTTGTATTTTTGGGTAGAGACAGAGTTACACCATGCTTCCCAGACTGATCTCAAATTCCTAAGCTCAAGTGATCCTACTGCCTTGGCCTACCAAATTGTTGGGATTACAGGCATGAGCCACTACACCAAGCAGAGTTTTCTTTTTTCTTTCTTTTTTTTTTTTTTTTTTTTGGATGTATTTTTATCTAGTTTTGGTATCAGGGTAATACTGGACTCAGAGAATGAGTTTGAAAATATTCAGCAAGGCGCAGTGGCTCACACCTGTAATCCTAGCACTTTGGGAGGCCGAGGTGGGTGGATTGCCTGAGCTCAGGAGTTCAAAACCAGCCTGGGCAACATGATGAAACCCTGTCTCTACTAAAATTACCAGAAAAAAAAAAAAAAATAGCTGGGAGTGGTGGCATACGCCTGTAGTCCCAGATGCTTGGGAGGCTGAGGCAGGAGAATTGCTTGAACCCAGGAGGTGGAGGGGTAGTGAGCCAAGATTGCACCACTGCACTCCGCACTCCAGCCTGGGCAACAGAGCAAGACTGCATCTCCAAAAAAAAAGAAGCTACTCTTTCCACTTCTATTTTTTGGAATAGTTTCAGTAGGATTGGTACTGGCTCTTCTTTAAATGTTTGGTGAAATTCAGCAGTGAAACCATTGGGTCTTGAGCTTTTCTTCACTGGGAGCCTTAACAAAGAAATTGCAATAATAAAAATAACCAAATAGAAATTCTGGAGTGGAAAAAATGCAGTTGACATACTGAAGACTGCATTAGAGTCTCTTAATAGCAGAATGAATCAAACAGACGAAAAAAATAGTGAGCTTGAAGGCAGGCTATTTGAAAATACACAGCCAGAGTAGACAAAAGAATAAAAAACAATAAAATATGCTTACAGGATCTAGGAATTAGATGGCAAATGTAAGAACTATTGGCCTTAAAGAGGAAGAAGTGAGAGAGATAGGGGTATAACATTTATTCAAGGGGATAACAGATACAGCTTGTATCTCATTACTTATTATTGGCCTGTTCAGGTTTTATAATTCTTTATGCTTCAGTCTTGGTATGTTGTATGGGTCTAGGAAGTTGACCATTTCTTCTAGGTTTTAAAATTAATTGGTATATAGTTACAGTAGTTTCTAACGATCCTTTGAATTTCTGTGTTATCAGCTGGAATGTCTCCTCTTTCATCTCTGATTTTATTTATTCGGATCTTCTTTCTTTTTTTCTTAGTTGGGCTGAAGGTTTGTTAATTTTCTTTATCTTTAAAAAAAACTTTCATTTCATTAATCTTTTATATGGTTTTCTTCATTTTAATTTCATTTATTTCTGCTCTGATCTTCATTATTTCTCTTATTCTACTAACTTTGGGTTTGGTTTGCTCTTGCTTTTCCGGTTCTTTGAGATGCATTATTAGGTTGTTTACTTGAAGTTTTTATTCCTTTTTGATATAGGCACTTATAGCTCCCTCTTAGCACTGCTTTTGCTGTATCTCAAAGGTTTTGGTATACTGTGTTCCCATTATCATTTGTTTCAAGAAACTTTTCAATTTCCTTCCTAATCTCCTCTCTGACCTGCTGGTCATCAGAAGCATATTATTTAATTTCCATGTTTTTCAACAGTTTCAAAAAATTCCTCTTGTTATTGATTTCAAGTTTTATTCCATTGTGGTCAGAGAAGATGCTTGATATTATTTTAAAATTTTTTGAATATTTCAAGCTTTGTTTGTGGCCTAACATATGGTCTATCCTTGAGAATGATCCATGTGCTGAGAAGAATGTGTATTCTGCAGCCACTGAATGAAATAGTATGTAAATATCTATTAGGTCCATTTGGTCTATAGTGCAGATTAAGTCTGATGTTTCTTTGTTGATTTTCTGTCTGGAAGATCTGTCCAGTGATGAAAGTGGAACGTTAAAGTCTCCAGCTATTATTGTACTGGGGTCTGTGTCTCTCTTTAGCTCTAATAACATTTGCTTTATATATCTGTGTGCCCTAGTGTTGGCTGCATATATATTTACAATTAGTATTTGGGAGTTTTTTTAATCTCTTGAGGTAGTCTTCTTTGGGTTAAATCTGCTTGGTGTTCGATAACCTTCTTGTACTAGGATATTGATATCTTTCTCTAGGTTTGGGAAGTTCTCTGTTATTATCTCTCTGAATAAATGTTCTACCCCATCTCTCCCTCTCTCTTCTTCCTCTAAAAGTTCAATAATTATCAGATTTGCCATTTTGAAGCTATTTTCTAGATCTTTTAACCGTGCTTGTTTTTTATTTTTTTGTCTTTTGTCTCCTCTGCCCATGTACTTTCAAGTAGCCAGCTTTCAAGCTCACTAATTCTCTCTTCTGTTTGATCCATTCTGCTATTAAGAGACTCTGATGCATCCTCCAGTAAGTCAATTGCATTTTTCCACTCCAGAATTTGTTTGATTATTTTTATTACTGTAATTTCTTTGTTAAATCTATCTCATAGGATTCTGAATTTTTTCTCTGTGTTATCTTGAATTTCTTAGTTTCCTCAAAAGTTATTTTGAATTACCTGTCTTAAAAGTCACACATTTCTCTCTCTCTCTCCAGGGCTGGCTCCTGGTGCCTTATTTAGTTCATTTGGTGAGGTCATGTTTTCCTAGATAATCTCGATGTCTGTGGATGTTTGTCAGTTTCTAGACATTGAAAAGTTACGTATTGTAGTCTTCACGGTCTGGGCTTGTTTGTACCCTTCCTTCTTGGGAAGGCTTTTCATCTATTCAAAGGGACTTTGCTTTTGTAATCTAAGTTTCTAGTTACTGTAGCTGTGTCCGCATTAGGGGGCACTGCAAGCCCAGGAATGCTGTGGTTCTTACAGATTTATAGAGGTACTGCCTTGATGGTATTGGATAAGAGCCAGAAGAATTCTCTGAGGCTAGGTTCAGTAGCTCACACCTGCAATTCCAGCACTTTGGGAGGCTGAGCAGGTGGATTGCTTGAGCCCAAGAGTTCAAGACCAGCCTGAGCAACATAGCAAAACCTCATCTCTACAAAAAATACAAAAATTAGCCAGGCATGGTAGTGTGCACCCGTAAGTCCTATCTATTTGGAAGGTTGAGGCAGAAAGATAACTTGAGCCCAGGAGATGGAGGTTGCAATGAACTGAGATCATGCCATTATACTCCAGCCTGGGAGATACAGTGAGACTCTGTCTCAAACAAATAAAAAATGATTTTTTTAAAAGAGAATTCGCTGGGTTACCAAGCAGAGACTCTTGTTTTCTTCCCTTATTTCTCTCAAACTAATGGAGTCCCTCTCTCTGTACTGAGCTGCCTGAGGCTGGGGGAGCACTGACATAAGCACTCCTGGGGCCACCACCACTGGGACTATGCTGGATCTGACCTGAAGCCAGCATGGTACTAGATCTTCCCAAGGCCCAATGCAACCACTACCGGGCTACTGCCTATGTTTGCTCAAGGCCCTAGGGCTCTACAATCAGCTGATGGTAAAACCAGCCAGTCTGTGTTCTTCTCTTCAGCATGCTAAGTTCCCCTGGGCCCTGGCAGGTCCAGAGTTGCTGTCCAGGATCCAGGGCCTTGTGCTGTAAACTTTAAAAGTCTACCTGGTGCTCTATTCTGCTGAAGCTAAGTTGGCACCAAAACTGCAAGACAAAGTCCTTTTGCCTCCCCACTCCTGTTTCTCCAACCAGGGAAGTCTGTCTCCATATCTACCGCCACCCGAGGCCATGGATAGTACTGCTGTAGTTCATTTAAGGCTCAAGGGCTCTTCAATCAGCTTCTGTGAAATGCTACCAGGCCTGGGACTCACTCCTCAGTGCAGTGGACTGCCCTCTGGCCCAAGGTAGGTCTGGAAATGCCATCCAAGAGCCAAGGCCTAGAATTGGGAACCCCAAGGGCCCACTTGGTGTTCTTCTCCGTTGTGACTGGGCTGGTACCTAAGCTGTAAGACAAAGTCCCCTTTATTCTTCCCTCTACTTTTCTCAGAAGGAGTTTTTCCTCATAGCCACCACAGTTGTGAATATGCTGGGTCACACCTGAAGCCAGCGCATCTCAGAGTGTCATTATGCACTACCTGGTTACTGCTGCTGATTATTCAGGACTCAAGAGCTCTTTAGTCAGCAGGTGATGAATTCTGCCACAACTGTGTCCTTCCCTTTAAGGCAGCGAGTTTCCTTCTAGCACAAGGTGTGTCTAGAAATGTCATCAGAGACTACACACGCGGTACAGTGTACACTACTCAGGTGATGGGTGCACTAAAAAAATCTCAGAAACTATCACCAAAAACCTTATTCATGCAACCAAATTCCACCTGCTCCGTAAAAATCTATTGAAACAAAAAATGAATTTTTATCCAGGCACAGTGGCTCAAGCCTGTAATCTCAGCACTTTGGGAGGCCAAGGTGGATGGATCACGAGGTCAGGAGTTTAAGACTAGCCCGATCAACATGGTGAAACCCTGTCTCTACTGAAAACACAAAAATTAGCCGGGCTTGGTGGCACATGTCCGTAATCTCAGCTACTCAGGAGGCTGAGGCAGGAGAATCGCTTGAACCTGGGAGGTGGAGGCTGCAGTGAGCTGAGAGCTGAGATCATGACACTGCACTCCAACCTGGGCGACAGAGCGAAATGCCATCTCTAAATAAATAAATACATAAATAAATAAATAAATAAATAAATAAATAAATAAATGTTAAAAAAGAACTTTTTCCTTAACAAAAACCACCTGTTCCATTTTGCTTGCTGCTGGTGGGGCAGGGTACGAAGTTTTCAGAACCTTGGGCCCATAATTATAGATACATTCCTTCCATTAATAACTGAACATTTGGCTGTAAATGCAATTTTGTATGCTGAATCATAATTAAAGCTCTATGGTGGCTGGGATCAGTGGCTTACATCTGTAATCCCAGCACTCTGGGAGGCCGAGGCAGGTGGATAACTTGAGGTCAGGAGTTCGAGACCAGCCTGACCAACATGGTGAAACCCCGTCTCTACTAAAAGTTCAAAACAATTGCATTTTTTTTGTGGTGGTGGACACCTGTAATCCCAGCTAATTGGGAAGATGAGACAGGCGAATCACTTGAACCTGGGAGGTGGAGGCTGCAGTGAGCCGAGATCATGCCACCACACGCCAGCCTAGGGGAGAGTGACAGAGCCAGAGAGCCCGACTCTGTCAAAAAAAAAAAAAAGCTCAATGGTATATTCAAAAAAAAAAGAAAGGAAGGAGGAAGAAAGAAAAAGGAAAGAAAGAAGGAAAGAGAAAGAAAAAAAAATAAGTGAAAGGAGAAGAAAAGAAAAGTTAAGTTATCTGGGAGCTAGGGCCTGGAATGGGGAACCTCACAACTCTGCTTGATGTCCTGTCCTACTATGGCTGAATTGGTTTCCATGTTGCAAGACAAAGTCCTCTTTACTCTTCCCTCTCCTCTCCTCAAGTGCAAGGAAGGGGTCTCTTTTGGAGCTGTGAGCTGTGCTGCCTGGGGTTGAGGGGAGGGGTGATGCAAGTACTCCCTTATCCACTCTAGCTTGTGACTCACAAGCTGGGTGTCCCACAAGTCCACTGGCTCCAAGCCCAGCGCAGCACTGGAGTTTGCCTAGGAATTATAGTCTTGCCTGGAATTACAACCTAGACTACCTTTCAGGTTTATTTGGGACCCCAGAGCCTCTTAGCCCACAGTGGCAAAGCTTGCTGAAACTCAAGTTCTGACTATTGGAACGGGCGATTCCCCTCTGGCTAGGGCTAGTCTAAATGCTTCCTCTGTGGGTTTTGGCTGAGTTCTGCCTGGTGTTGGCAGTCCTGAGTTCCAATGCAAAGTCCCACAATTGCTGTAGTCTCCCTCCGCCAAGCACACCCCGTGTGGCACCCATCTTTATGCCACATTGCCACTGCCAAGAGATGAGGAAGGGGTTGTGCAGGCAATTCAAGACTGTCTTTCCTACCCTTTTCAGTACCTTTCAGTGATATGATGTTAAAGCCAGGTATTGTGATCATTCACCTGATTGTTGGTTCTTACAAAGGTATTTTTTTGTGGAGATAGTGGTTAAATTTGGTGTTTTTGTCAGGAGGGTAATCAGTGGAGGCTTCTATGCAGCCAAACTGCTCCACCTCCTTGGTCAATAGTATTTTTTTAATAAATAATTATCTTTATAATTAAATTTTTGTCTGAGCTTTGTTTTAAAATAATTTAGTCATGAGTTGGTAAGTACTGAAATTGAAGAATAAATATGTAAGAGTCATCTTTTTTTTTTTTTTTTTTGAGACGGAGTCCCGCTGTGTCGCCCAGGCTAGAGTGCGGTGGCCGGATCTCGGCTCACTGCAAGCTCCGCCTCCCGGGTTCACGCCATTCTCCTGCCTCAGCCTCCCAAGTAGCTGGGACTACAGGCGTCTGCCACCTCGCCCGGCTAGTTTTTTGCATTTTTTAGTAGAGACAGGGTTTCACTGTGTTAGCCAGGATGGTCTCGATCTCCTAACCTCGTGATCCGCCCCTCTCGGCCTCCCAAAGTGCTGGGATTACAGGCTTGAGCCACCGCGCCCGGCCAAGAGTCATCTTTGTAGCTTATATGTGGATTTGTACATGGTTAAATTTTCAGAAATGAAAATGTTTTTATAAATTATCTACTTGTCTAAAAGCATCTTTGACATTTCCCCAACCAAAGATAATGAAAGAATTAGAAAGTTGACCTAGAGGGAAAAACTGAAAGAATTAGTATCAGCTTTGCCCAGATGCAAGTGAAAGTCAATCTGATCAAGTATCTGGAATGGTTATATAATAAACAAACTTTGTTTTCTTTCTCATTCCCCAAGTAATTGAAGACAAGAAAACTTTTCTTCATTGCAAAAATTTGCATGATAGAATAGAATAGGTAATAGGATTGATTACAACTTCTAATAGAAGATTGAATCAATTAGAATCAAATAAATTACAACTTCTAATGTAGGCTAAACACCATGTCATTTAAAGCTTTCAAAGTAACCTACATATAACCTAGTTTATATGTTCAGACCAATGTCTGAAAACCCAGCTGTTGTCTGTGGAATTAGAAGGGGACCATTATGAAGTAGGAGAGGGTCATCTATTGAAATTTGGCCTTATCTATAAAGTTTCATTTTTGTTATTCACTTTTTATATGGGAGAGGTGTGAGGGGAATGTATTTTTGTTACTGTGAATAAAAAGAAACCTTTTTTGAAGTGACCCTTCTCTTCTGAGCAATGCTTTATAGACAAGGCACAGAGAAATTCCCATGTTTAGCTACTTTCATTACTGCCTAGCAGGGGAATGGCAAAGCACCTAAATCATGTGTGCACCCTGATAATGATGATTGATAATGAATTAGTGCCTTTCACCCAGAGGAATCCATGCTGAGTCTTTGTAGAGGAATTAGATCAACTTTGTGAGCCTGATAATAAAGTTTCTTGGGCTTTAAAGTGTTCTGTGAATCATAAACCTTTCAAAGAAAACACATAGATTCCTACATCCTAAGGAGTATGTAGTGAACGAATATTAGTTTTTCTACACAATATCCCATTTTCTCTTCTTCTGGTAAAAGCAGCTCAGTTTTCATTAGGCAAACCACCCTTTCTTCACAATTAAGTTCATGAGGCTTAAGTAAGGATAAACTTGTTCCCCTCCTCAATTCAGACAGCCAAATAAGAGTCAGAGACTGCAGATTGGCTACAGAAGCATGAAAATATAAACTCTGTCAAAGAGAGTCATCCCTGAAACTTTTGAGAATGAGGTACTGATAGAATTTTAGGTCATGTTTTCCAGTGACCATGTTTTTCACTTTATAGGAAGATCTTGCCTGAAAAGGAGACCAACACAAAAGAACAGAAATGAGAAAGAGGGAGCCCTAGTGATACCACGTGGGGCTCTGAACTAGAGGTGCTATTTTCTTGTTTAAATTAGAGTTGGGGTGGCAGGCACAATAATGGTCCCCAAAGATGCCCACTTCTGCATCCCCAGAACCTATGAATGTTACCTTACATGGTAAAAGGAACTGTGCAGAGGTGATTAAGCTAAGCATCTTGGCAGGGAGAGATTATCCTGGATTATCCAGATGGCCCAGTGTAATCACAAGGATTCTCAAAAGACAGAGGAAAGAGGTCGAAGTCAGAGATAAGGAGTGACAACAGAAATAGAGGTCAGAGTGATGCAGGGAAAGGGGCAGGAGCCAAGGGATGCGGGCAGCCAATAAAAGATGGAAAAGACAAGGAAACAAATTCTCCCCCACAGCCTCAAAAAGGAACATGGCCCTGCTCACTTTAGCCTATCCAGCTTGATTTTTGGATTTTTGACTCCAGAATTGTAAGAAAAAAAATTTGTGTTGCGATGAGCACCTCAGTTCATACTATTTTGTTACAACAGCAATAGGAAAGGAAGCAGTTATCATTCTGGCACTTACAACTGCTTATGATTATTGTTCCTAATGATTATAGTTCCCATGAACAATTCAAAACCAGTTATAACGAGAAGCTCAACCACCTAAATGGATCTCCACAATTACTAAAAAATGCAAAGCTTCAGGAGTGAAGTTATTGAAACCATGAATCCAATCTCAGATTTGATTCTAAAGTAGAGCCAAAATTAACTTTTAATGGTGTAATTACTTTGAGTATATTTTCACACCAGAGAGTATTGGCTTATCCAAACAAAATAAAGGTGTTCTTATTGGAATAAATATAGATTTTCTGTAAATCTAGTTTAATGTCTACACTGATAATTACCACAAAGCTGAAAAGTACAGAAGAAAATTCCTATAGGGACATTTCCCCAAAATGTTAAGTTGATTAAAAGAATGTGATTAAGAATATGATGTGAATCAAGCAGGACACACACTTTGCAATCAATGACATCAAGGTTGACTTTTAGTTTTCTTTTATGTTGACCTGCTCTTCAAAGAAGAGTGAGCCAAAATTTTAGAGTAGAAGGAGATAGAGGCCGGGCGCGGTGGCTCAAGCCTGTAATCCCAGCACTTTGGGAGGCCGAGAGGGGCGGATCACGAGGTCAGGAGATCGAGACCATCCTGGCTAACACGGTGAAACCCCGTCTCTACTAAAAAATACAAAAAACTAGCCGGGCGAGGTGGCGGGCGCCTGTAGTCCCAGCTACTTGGGAGGCTGAGGCAGGAGAATGGCATAAACCTGGGAGGCGGAGCTTACAGTGAGCTGAGATCTGGCCACTGCACTCCAGCCTGGGCGACACAGCGTGACTCCGTCTCAAAAAAAAAAAAAAAGGAGATAGATATTGAGAATTTGGAAATAGCCTTCAAATATAAGAAATACAAATGAAGGGAAAAGTCAGCTGTGGATTCATAGCTTGATGGGAAGAGAAAGGAAACTAAAGAAAAAAGAACTGGAATTATTAACTTCAGAACCCTGACCATTTATCTGCTTCCTTCCTCATCTCCTACTTCAAACTTAATGGGGAAAATAAGAAAAAAGACTGTCTCAGCCTGTTCAGCCTACTATAACAAAATACCTTAGACTGGGTAATTTGTAAACAATAGAAATTTATTTTTCATAGTTCTGAAGGCTGGTAGGTCCAAGATCGAGGTGCCAAAGATTCGATGTCAGGTGAGAGCCTATTCCTCACAGATTGCACCTCTTGCTGTGTCCATACATGGCAGAAGGGGCAAGGCAATTCCCTATTAACTCTTTTATAAGGGTACCAATCCCATTCATGAGAACTGAGGCTTTACTACTTCATCGCCTCCCAAAAGGACCCACCTGTTAATACTATCACACTGAGTATTAGGTTCCAACATAGGAATTTTTGAAGGACTCCAACATTCACACCATAGCAAAGACCAAAAGGGGAAGAAAGAAGGAAATGGGATGATCAAAGGGCAGCGCTATAATAATTTTCAGCCACTCCAATTTGGACACCTGAAGCATTTAATCGGTTGAAGGAAAAAAGGCAACAAAACAAAAATGACTGTAGAAGAACGATTTAAGAAATCATTAAATTCCTCACAAAATTAGAAACAATCTAAAAGGAAAATCCAGAAAGATTTTATGTGGTGTTTGGTTTTGTTTTAGTAACGCTCACTAGATGCTAGCTCAGGTGCTGGAGACACAGGCTAGTGGAGGATTATGGAAGGGAATAGGCTAATTCCTCCTGCAAGAAGGTTACATTCAACTGGAGTTATGTAGGACTAAAGAAGAAATGTTATTCCTTTTTTTCTCTCCCCCACTCTACCATTCATCTTCTCCCCACTCCTACATACCTGATTTAAACTGAGGAGCCCCAGCTACCAGGCGGCTGAGACAAGAAGATCACTTGAGCCCAAACATTCAAGGCTGCAGTGATCTACAATCACACCACTGCACTCCAGCCTGGGTGATAAAGCAAGACCTCCTCTCTAAAAAAAATAAAATAAACTGAGAGCCCTTTTAAAGTAGTCAAGGTCACCTGGCCAATATGGTAAAACCCCATCTCTACTAAAAATGCAAAAATTAGCTGGCGTGGTGGGGCACGCCTGTAGTCCCAGCTACTCAGGAGGCTGAGGCAGGAGAATCACTTGTACCCGGGAGGCAGAGGTTGCAATGAGCCAAGATCATGCCACTGTATTACAGGCTGGAGACAGAGTGAGACTCTGTCTCAAAAAAAAAAAGTAGTCAAGATCAATGCCTAATAGAAACAGAGTTTATAGACAGTGACAATTCTCAATCAATCAACAGATTTTTAGCTATTTCTAGGTAAATACACTAAAACCTTACCATAATTGTTCTCAAATAATTTTTACATAATTATGTGTTAAAGTAATTTCAGTGAGATCAGTCTTATTCACTACCACATATCCATGACCAAGACAGTGCCTGACACATAGTAGATGCTCAATAAACATGTGTTAAATCAAGGAGAAATACAAAGAAACCACAGGCTATTAATTTTTGTCATGGAGAAAAGACAGAGAAAAATAAAGAGCTGAAAAAACACATGATACTAATCAAATAAGTGATACAGCTACAGATCAGTGATATAGTTTACTCTGGTGTAAGAGAGGAGAAAATTCTGTGATTTTACATTTGAAATACAAGTATTTAGTAGCTACTCCTCTACAACGCATGTGAAACCAGCAATTTTTTTCACTTGGGCTTAGAAAAGGAGTATTTATTAGCCGGGCGTGGTGGCTCAAGCCTGTAATCCCAGCACTTTGGGAGGCTGAGACGGGCGGATCACAAGGTCAGGAGATCGAGACCGTCCTGGCTAACATGGTGA
>NW_022300975.1:1697410-1709606 GCF_002776525.5 Piliocolobus tephrosceles
CAGAACAAGACTCCGTCTCAAAAAAAAAAAAAAAAAAAATACAAAAATTAGCTGAGCATGGTGGTGCACAGCTGTAGTCCCAGCTACTCAAGAGACTGGGATGGGAGGACCACCTGAGCCCAGAAGGTAGAGGCTGCAGTGAGCCATGATGGCACCACTGCACTCCAGCCTGGGCAACAGAGTGAGACCCTATCTCAAAAAAAAAACAAAACAAACAAAAAACATTAAATAACTTTCACAGGGATTAGCAAATCCTGGTCTGCTTAGCAACATCCTGAAGATCTGAAACCCTCACCTTTCAGAAGGAGCCCAAAGTGACCACTCTTAAGAAGGCACATGAGATCATATTTTCGAACAGGCAATGTAATGAATGATCTCATAAAAATTTTTCATGCCCTACCAATTTTGATGATAGAAGTCACATTTGATTAGCCTGTTTAAACGTCCATTGTCGAGAGCAGCTTAGGTAGATAG
This sequence comes from Piliocolobus tephrosceles, assembly GCF_002776525.5. Lineage (NCBI taxonomy): Eukaryota > Metazoa > Chordata > Mammalia > Primates > Cercopithecidae > Piliocolobus > Piliocolobus tephrosceles. The sequence goes on from NW_022300975.1 coordinate 1,697,885, forward strand.
AAATGTCCTCTCTTACTGCCAAACTGCCCCTTAGACTTATTTAGAATCTTATCCATGTTTAAGGTTTTTCTCTCAGGGCATAAATTATCTGTTTTATAAAGGCATCCCAAAAATGTTTTATATACTTGAAGAGAGTTCCAATATATAGTTATTGGAGGAAAAAAGACAATTTTAACATTTATTTTCCAAAAATTTGACTTTGCATTTCTATGCAGAGGAAGAAGTCAGAATTGTCCTTCAAAGATTTGCTGTTAAAATAAGGAACACGCCACTTTCCAGCAATGGCCCTCACTAGATGGCTAAGGAAAAAAATAGCTAGCGATCTCTCTCCATCCAATATTTGAGGCTGACATACATAAATATTACTGACATACAATAAAACAATTGTTTTCATGGTCAACCACTAAAACAACTTAAAATTATAATAGCTACCATTCATTGAGTGATTTGTTTGTAGCAGGCACTAGCTTCAGCACATTATAAATATAATTAACAACTCTATTAAATAGGTACTTTTAGTCCAATGCTCAGATGAAAATATTGAGACTCAGATTGTTTAAAAGATATGTCAGGTTTAAATAGTTATGAACCAGCAGAGATGGGATTTATACTACAGTCAAATCCTGATTCTAAAGTTTGAGTGTTTCCATAGTGCTTCTCAAATTGTCCACATTATCAATTTATACAATTTTCTTATGTAGAAGAAAAACAAATTTTTATTTCCCATTCTCCTTACTCTTAAAATGGTATTGGTACTATCTTCTTCAACTGATAGCTCTACTAAAGTAGAGCGTGTAGTGGCTCAAGTCTGTGAACCCAGCACTTTGGAAGGCTAAGGTGAGAGGATCACTTGAGGCCAGGAAGTCGAGACCAGCCTAAGCAACACAGCAAGATATCATCTTTACAAAAAATAAATAAATAAATAAATAAATAAATAAATAAATTTAATTAGCCAGGCATGGTGCACGCACCTGTAGTGAGCTTCCAGGGAGGTTGGGGCAAGAGGATTGCTTGAGCCCAGGAGTATACAGCTGCAGTAAGTTAGGATCGCAACACTGCACTCCAGCCTGGACAACAAAGTGAGAGTTTACCTCTAAAAAAACAAAGAAAGAAAGATGATCTTCTCATCTCAATTCCCCTGTAGAAACTGGTAATGTTAGTCACCTTCAGAAGGCAATCAGTGTGATTGTAGGAAAGGAAAGAGAGGGAGAATTTTCACCACATGCCCCTTTTACTTTTTTAGTCATGTAACTAAATTAACTGATTAAAGAAATAAATAAAATTTAATTTTTAAAAATAATGTTCTAGATTCTACATATAAGTGAGGGCATATAGTATCTGTTTTTCTGTGTCTGTCTTATTTCATTTAACATAATTTCCTCCAGTTTCATCCATGTTGTTACAAATGGCAGGATATCCTTGTTTCAGAGCAGAATAATACTCCATTGAATCTATACAGCACATTTTCTATAAATATTCATCTGTTCATAGACACTTAGGTTGTTTCCATATCTGGGCTATTGTGAATAATGCTGCAATGAAAATGGAAGTACAGGTATCTCCAGATATCTCTTTTTTTTTTTGAGACAGGGTTTCACTCTGTCACCTAAGCTGGAATGCAGTGGCATGATCTCGGCTCACTGCAACCTCAACCTCCTGGGCTCAAGTGATTCTCCTACCTCAGCCTCTGGAGTAACTGGGATTACAGGCACATGCCACTATGCCAGGCTAACATATTGTAGTTTTAGTAAAGACAGAGTTTCACTATGTTGCCTAGGCTGGTCTCAAACTCCTGGACTCAAGCAATCCGCCCCTCTCGGCCTCCCAGAGTGCTGGGATTACAGGCGTGAGCCACCATGCCCAGCCAGATATCTCTTTTAGATACTGATTTCATTTCCCTAAAAGTCAAACTTATAGAAGCAGAGACTAGAACAGTGGCTGCCAAGGGCTTGGAGGTGGAGGAGCTGAAGAGATGTTGGTCAATGGGTACAAATTTTCAGTTACAAAGTGAATAAGTTCTGAGGATTAATGTACAGGAAAGTGGCCATGGTTAATAATACTGTGTTGTTTACCTAAAATTTGATAGAAGAACTGTTTTTCAGTGTCTTCTCCATACACACACACACACACACACAGCACTTACACAGAAAATAGTAATTATGGATGATGATAAATGTGTTAATTTGGTTGTAGCAACTATTTCACAACGTATACATACATCAAATCATCATGTTGCAAATCTTAAATATATACATTTTTATTTGCAGTTATATTTCAATAAAACTAGAAAAAAAATCAAGAGTAACCTGTGTAGTAATAATGGATTTCAGTTCTATATATCAATCTAAATTCATGTAGCTTAAAATAGATACAAATATGTACAGATACCTATGTATACATGGGCTAGTATATGCACATATACTTTTTGCTCTGCAGGCCTAAAGAAATAACAATATCCTGTAGCAACAAAAACTCATCAGGTCCCAGAACTTGGTTTCTTTTTTTTTTTTTTGAGACAGAGTCTTGCTCTGTTGCTCAGGCAGGAGTCCAACGAGGCAATCTTGACTCACTGCAACCTCCACCTCCTGGGTTCAAGCGATTCTCCCTCCTCAGCCTCCCAAGTAGCTGGGATTACAGGGAAGTGCCAATCATTTCCAACAAAAGGAATTAGGGATCTTTGAAGAAATGGCTGGCTTAAGCCTGGGGGAGGAAATACACAAGATGAGCCTGAAGCATCTTGTGTCAAAAAGTAAGGAAGAGCTGAAAATAAAAACAAAAGGCCACATTGCTAAAGACACAGTGAGACACAGCAGGGGGTCTCTTTTGGGGGTCCTGCGAATCTCAAGCATGAACATAAAGGAGAATCCTGAAATTCCTTCAAGTGAAATTCCAGGCATCTAGTTAGCCCCAGAAGTAAACAAATCGTAGCCTAAAACAATAGCCAAGGAAATTAAAGTTCCAGAGATGTTTGCTTTCCCTATAGAAACTAAGAATAACAACGTATGTTACTGAGTTATCTTTCATGAGCTTGTACTCCCACTTCGGACCCCTACAAATGGATCCACTGGCATGTATACCCCAATAAAGAGGACGTGAAGACTGAACTTCATTCACCCTTTATTCTGTTTCCTTCTGAGGGGCTTGAAGAAAAAAAGTCTCCCTAGCCAGGCCAGTTAACATTTTTCCACTGACCCCAAATTTTTAAACAAAGCTTCTCTTCCTTAACCAATGGCAAATCAGAAGCTCTTGAATCTACTTACAACCTGTAAATCCCCACTGCAAGATATCCTGCCCTTTTAAGCTCAAACCAATATGTAAGCACCATACTATTATTTTGCCTGTAACTTTTGCTTTTCTGAAATTTACCCTTGCCTTAAAAAACTCACTGGGGAGTCTAGACTTGGGCATTTAGCTGTCTGATCTTCCTTGTGTAGTACTATGCAATAAACGTCTTCCTTTCTAGCACTGCAAAAACTTCAGTGTAGGCATCTGTTTTTACTATGCCAGGAGAGTGGACCCCAGTTCAGTTCTATAACAACAGGAGCCACTGAAAGGGCTCTCAGGCTGGGCGCGGTGGCTCATGCTTGTAATCCCAGCACTTTGGGAGGCCGAGGTGGGAGGATCACAAGGTCAGGAGATCGAGACCACGGTGAAACCTCGTCTCTACTAAAAATACAAAAAAAATTAGCTGGGCGCGGTGGTGGGCGCCTGTAGTCCCAGCTACTCAGGAGGCTGAGGCAGGACAATGGCGTGATCCCAGGAGGCGGAGCTTGCAGTGAGCCGAGATCGTGCCACTGCACTCCAGCCTGGGGGACAGAGCGACACTCCGTCTCAAAAAAAAAAAAAAAAAAAAAAGAGCTCTCAGTACCCAAAAATGGAAGGAGTTAAGCAAAAATAAATAAATCAAGTTGTATTGGATTATAACTCAAAGTATAAAATAAATATCCTAGTCCCTGCAAACATAAATAAGGAGATTTTGGTGAACATCAGCAACCATAAACTGTGTTTATAATACATATCCTTGATATGATGAGATGAAAATGGCACTTTACCTCGGTGGTCTTCCTCCCAATAACTCACAAGCCTGTCTTATCATGAGGAAAACATCAGTCAAATTCAAACAGTGGGGGCTAGAGAGAATCATGGTGGACTGGATTGCAACTCCCACTCAGATGGACAGAGCAGCATGTGGAGGCTCACATCATGAACTTTTGCTCTAGAACTGCTGCAGGAATAAATCAGGAAAGCCGAGAGAACCCAAAAACCCACTGAAGGAGGCGAATTGCTCCTGCAGGACCCGGGAGACACTGCAAATACTGTGAGTGCCCAAATGGTGGAAACGGGAAAGGGGGATCGTCTGCGCTCGAACATACACCCTCACTGAGGAACCTCAAGGTTTAGCAAATGGGAGAAGATTCTGACTTCACCTGGAGCTGAGTCAATTTAGAGAGCTGAGCAAAACACAGGCGTAGAAGAAGCAGCAGAACAAGCCCTGTGGGCTCTCTGGGTCTCCTAAGAAACCATTTCTGCCTTGCCTCACAGGGGTCCCTGGAGCAGGCTGCCTGGGGGTACTAGGAAAAGGCCACAGGGAGAAGGAAACCTCCAGCTGAACTTTGTAACAATTTCAACCAAATGAGAAGTCTCCTGGCCTGAACTCAGGGGAGGGTGCAAATTTGGTGTGCAGACTCCACAGGCGGGAAAGTACGAAAGCCCTACTTGCTTTTGCAGCTGGGAGACTGGTAGCCTGGGGCAAGTTCTCAGCCCTGCTTACCCACTGCCTGGAAACAGACTCAGTGCTGTTGTGGGGGTACAGGAAACAGCGGAAGGGAGACCAGCCTTTTGAATTGCAAGGGAACAGCGTGAGGCCTGTGAATGCTGGCTTTCCCCCACTTCCATGACAACCTGCATAACACAGCAGAGCCTGCGATAAGCCTCTTGGGAATATAACTGCATTGACCTGGGAACCACACCCTCATCCCACACAGCAGCCTGAGCAAGACCCGCTCAAGGAGAGTCTGAGCTGAGACACACCTAGCCCTGCCCCCACCTGATGGTCCTCCCCTACCCACCTTAGTAGCTGAAGACAAAGGGCATATACTCTTGGGAGTTCCAGGGCCACACCCACCACCTGATCCTCCCCATACTACCACAGCTAATGCTCTGTTGAATGCACCATCTCCTGGCAGAAGGCCCACCAGCACAAAAATAGTGAATTAAACAGCCAAAACTAAGGACCCTCACAGACTCCGTTTCACCTCCCTGTCACTTCCACCAGAGCAGGTGCTGGTGTCCACAGCTGAGAGACCCATAGATGGTTCACATCACAGGACTTTGTATAGGCAACCCTCAGTCCCAGCCCAGAGCCTGGTAGACCTGCTTGGTGGCTAGATCCAGAAGAGAGATGACAATCACTATAGCTTGGATCCCAGGAAGCCACATCCCTAGGAAAAGAGGACGAGTACTACATGAAGGGAACAACTGTGGGACAAAAGAATCTGAACAACAGCCTTCAGTCATCTGACAGAGCCTACCAAAATGAGAAGAAACCAGAAAACCAACTCTGGTAATATAACAAAACAAGGTTCATTAACACCCCAAAAAAATCACACTAGCTCACCAACAATGGATCCAAACCAAGAAGAAATCCCTGATTTACCTGAAAAAAAATTCAAGGGAGGGGGGAGGGATTGCATTGGGAGTTATACCTGATATAAATGACGAATTGATGGGTGCTGACGAGTTGATGGGTGCAGCACACCAACATGGCACAAGTATACATATGTAACAAACCTGCACGTTATGCACATGTACCCTAGAACTTAAAGTATAATAATAAAAAAGAAAAAAAAAAGAGTAAGTCCTTATTTAAAACTGTTGCATCCATTAGAAGGATGAGTTATCAAAATAGTTTGTACTGCAGAAAGATAATTCAAAAAAAAAAAAATTCAAGAGGGCAATTATTAAGCTAATTAAGGAGGCACCAGAGAAGGGCGAAGCCCAATATAAGGAAAATTTTTAAAATGATACAAGAAATGAGAGGGGAAATCTTCAATGAAATAGATAGCATAAATAAAAAACAATCAAAGCTTCAGGAAATAACAGACACACTTATAGAAATGCAAAACGCCCTGTAAAGTCTCAGCAATACAATCAAACAAGCAGAAGAAAGAACTTCAGAGCTTGAAGACAAGGTTTTGAAATTAATCTAATCTAACAAAGACAAAGAAAGAAAGAAAATATGAACAAAGCCTCCAAGAAGCCTGGGATTATGTTAAACAACCAAACCTAAGAATAATCAGAGTTCCCAAGAAAGAAGAGAAATCTAAAAGTCTGGAAAACATATTTGGGGGAATAATCAAGGAGAACTTTCCGAGCCTTGCTAGAGACCTAGACATCCAAATACAAGAGGCACAAAGAACACCTGGGAAATTCATCTCAAAAAAATCACCGCCTAGGCACATTGTCATCAGGTTATCTAAAGTTAAGATGAAGGAAAGAATCTTAGAAACTGTGAGTCCAATAGCACCAGGTAACCTATAAAGGAAAACCTATCATATTAACAGCAGATTTCTCAACAGAAAGCCTGCAAGCTAGAAGGGATTGGGGCCCTATCTTCAGCCTTCTCAAACAAAACAATTATCAGTCAAGAATTTCGTATCCAGCTAAACAAAGCTTAATAAATGAAAGAAAGATACAGTCTTTTTCAGACAAACAAATGCTAAAAGAATTCACCACTACCAAGCCAACACTACAAGAACTACTAAGCCGGGCGCGGTGGCTCAAGCCTGTAATCCCAGCACTTTGGGAGGCCGAGACGGGCGGATCACGAGGTCAGGAGATCGAGACCATCCTGGCTAACACAGTGAAACCCCGTCTCTACTAAAAATACAAAAAACTAGCCGGGCGAGGTGGCGGGCACCTGTAGTCCCAGCTACTCCGGAGGCTGAGGCAGAAGAATGGCGTGAACCCGGGAGGCGGAGCTTGCAGTGAGCTGAGATCCGGCCACTGCACTCCAGCCTGGGTGACAGAGCGAGACTCCGTCTCAAAAAAAAAAAACAAAGAACTACTAAAAGAAGCTCTAAATCTTGAAATGAATCCTGAAACATATGGAAACAGAACCTCTTTAAAGCATAAACCTCCCAGGACCTAAAAAAAAAAAAAAAAAAAAAAAATTAAAAAAAAGGTATACGGGCAACAAATAGCACGATGAATGGAATAGTACCTCATATCTTAATACTAACATTGAATGTAAATAGCCTAAATGCTACACTTAAAAGATACAGAATTGCAGACTGGATAAGAATTCACTAACCATCTGCTGCCCTCAAGAGACTAATCTAACACATAAGGACTCACATAAACTTAAGGTAAAAGGGTGGAAAAAGATATTCCATGCCAGTGGATATCAAAAGCAAGCAGATTCACTATTTTTATATCAGACATAAACTTTAAAGCAACAGCAGTTAAAAAAGACAAAGAGGGGCACTATATAATGATAAAAGGCCCTGTCCAACATGAAAATATCACTATCCTAAATATAATATGCACCTAACACTGGAGCTCCCAAATTTATAAAACAATTACTACTAGACCTAAGAAATGAGATAGACAACAACACAATAATAGTGGGGGATTTCAATACCTCACTGACAGCTCTAGACAGGTCATCAAGACAGAAAGTCAACAAAGAAACAACAGATTTAAACTATACTCTAGAACAAATGGCCTTAACAGATATTAACAGAACATTCTAGCCAACAACCACAGAATATACATTCTATTCATCAGCTCATGGAACTTTCTCCAAGATAGACCACATGATAGGCCACAAAACAAGCCTCAATAAATTTAAGAAATTTGAAATTACATCAAGCACTCTCTCACACCACAGGGGAATAAAACTGGAAATCAACACCAAAAGGAACCTTCAAAACCATGCAAATACATGGAAATCAAATAACCTGCTTTTGAATGATCATTGGTTCAACAATGAAATCAAGATGGAAATTTAAAAATTCTTTCTTTTTTGAGATGGAGTCTCACTCTGTTGCCCAAGTTGGAGTGCACTGGCATAATCTTGGCTACCTGCAACCTCCACCTCCCAGGTTCAAACAATTCTCCCTGCCTCAGCCTCCTGGGTAGCTGGGATTACAGGCGCCCGCCACCATGCCTGGCTAATTTTTGTAGTTTTAGTAGAGACAGGGTCTCGTCATGTTGGCCAGGCTGATCTTGAACTCCTGACCTCAGTTGATCTACCTGTCTTGGCCTCTCAGAGTGCTGGGATTACAGGCGTGAGCCACTGCACCCAGTGGGAAATTTTAAAACTCTTTGAACTGAATGATAATAGTCACATAACCTATCAAAACCTCTGGGATACCACAAAGGCGATGCTAAGAGGAAAGTTTATCACTCTAAATGCCTACATCGAAAAATCTGAAAGACCACAGACAATCTAAAGTCACACCTCAAGGAACTAGAGAAACAAGAACAAACCAAACCCAACCCTAGCAGAAGAAAGGAAATAACCAACATCAGAGCAGAACTAAATGAAATTGAAACAAAAAAATACAAAAGATAAATGAAACAAAAAGCTGATTCTTTGAAAAGATAAATAAAATTGATAGACCATTAGCAAGGTTAACCAAGAAGAGAGAAAATCCAAATAAGCTCAATTAGATATGAAATAGGAGCTATTGCAACTAAGAACATATAAACAAAAAAGATTATTCAAGACTACTATGAACACTTTTGTGCAAAGAAACAACAAAACCTAGAGGAGATGGATAAATTCCTGGAAAGATACAACCCTCCTAGCTTAAATCAGGAAGAATCAGATACCATGAACAGGCCAATAACAAGCAGCAAAATTGAAATAGTAATTTAAAAATTACCAAGAAAAAAAAGGCCAGGACCAGATAAATTCACAGCTGAATTCTACCAGACATCCAAAGAAGAATTTGTACCAATCCTTTTGACACCACTCCACAAGACAGAGAAAGAAAGAACCCTTTCTAAATCATTCTATAAAGCCAGTATCACCCTAATACCCAAACCAGGAAAGGACATAACTAAAAAAGAAAACTACAGACCAATTATCCCTGATGAACATAGATGCTAAAATCCTTAACAAAATACTAGCTAACCAAATCCAATAAGATATCAAACGTAATACACCAAGATCAAGTGAGTTTCATACCAGGGATGTAAGATTAACATATGCAAATCAGTAAATGTGATACACCACATAAACTGAATTAAAAACAAAAAATCACATGATCGTCTCAGTAGACACAGAAAAAGCATTCGACAAAATCCAGCTTCCCTTTATGGTTAAAACTCTCAGCAAAATCAACATACAAGGGACATACCTCGAGGGGGGCGCCCAAGAAGGCTGAATAGGAACAGCTCCAGCCTCCAGCTCCCAGCGTGAGCGACACAGAAGACTGGTGATTTCTGCATTTTCAACTGAGGTATCAGGTTCATCTCACTGGGGTGTGTAGGACAGTCAGTGCTGGTCAGCAGGTGCAGCCCAGCAAGAGCTGAAGCAGGGCAAGGCATCGCCTCACCTGGAAAGCGCAAAGGGGAAGGGAATTCCTTTCCTTAGCCAAGGGAAACTGAGACACACAACACCTGGAAAATCTGGTAACTCCCACCCTAATACTGTGCTTTACCAAGGGTCTTAGCAAACGGCACACCAGGAGATTATATCCTACACTGCCCGGGAGGGTCCCACGCCCACGGAGCCTCCCTCATTGCTAGCACAGCAGTCTGAGATCTAACCTCAAGGCAGCAGCAAGGCTGGGGGAGGGGCGTCCGCTATTGCAGAGAATTAGGTAGGTAAACAAAGCCACCGGGAAGTTCAAATTGAGTGGAGCCCACCGCAGCTCAAGAAGGCCTGCCTGCCTCTGTAGACTCCACCTCCAGGGACAGGGCATAGCTAAACAAAAAGCAGCAGAAACCTCTGCAAATGTAAATGTCACTGTCTGGCAGCTTTGAAGACAGCAGTTGTTCTCCCAGCATGGAGGTTGAGATCTGAGAACCGACAGACTGCCTGCTCAAGTGGTTCCCTGACCGCTGAGTAGCCTAAATGGGAGACATCCTCCACTAGGTGCAGACCGACACCTCATACCTCACACGGCTGGGTACACCTCTGAGACGAAGCTTACAGAGCAAGAATCAGACAGCAACACTCACTGTTCAGCAATATTCTATCTTCTGCAGCCTCCGGTGTTGATACCCAGGCAAACAGGGTCTGGAGTGGACCTCAAGCAAACTCCAACAGACCTGCAGCTGAGGGTCCTGACTGTTAGAAGGAAAACTAACAAACAGAAAGGACACCCACAACAAAACCCCATCAGTACTTCACCATCATCAAAGACCAAAGGCAGACAAAACCACAAAGATGAGGAAAAAGTAGTGCAGAAAAGCTGGAAATTCAAAAAAGCAGAGCGCATCTCCCCCTCCAAAGAAGCGCAGCTCATCGCCAGCAACGGAACAAAGCTGGACAGAGAAAGACTTTGACGAGTTGAAAGAAGAAGGCTTCAGTCAATCAAACTTCTCAGAGCTAAAGGAGGAACTACGTACCCAGTGCAAAGAAACCAAAAACCTTGAAAAAAGAATGGATGCACAGATAACTAGAAAAATCAATGCAGAGAAGACCATAAAAGAACGGACAGAGATTAAAACCACGACACGAGAACTATGTGACAAATGCACAAGCTTCAGTAACCTACTCGATCAACTGGAAGAAAGAGTATTAGTGATTGAAGATCAAATGAACGAAATGAAGTGAGAAGAGAAGTGTAGAGGAAAAAGAAGAAAAAGAAATGAAGAAAGCCTCCAAGAAATATGGGATTATGTGAAAAGACCAAACCTACGTCTGATGGCTGTGCCTGAAAGTGATGGGGAAAATGGAACCAAGTTGGAAAACACTCTGCAGGATACTACCCAGGAGAACTTCCCCAATGTAGTAAGGCAGGCCAACATTCAAATTCAGAAAATACAAAGAATGCCACAAAGACACTCCTCGAGAAGAGCAACTCCAAGACACATAATTGTCAGATTCACCAAAGTTGAAATGAAGGAAAAAATGTTAAGGGCAGCCAGAGAGAAAGGTAGGGTTACCCACAAAGGGAAGCCCATCAGACTAACAGCAGATCTCTCCGCAGAAACTCTACAAGCCAGAAGAGAGTGGGGGCCAACATTCAACATTCTTAAAGGAAAGAATTTTAAACCCAGAATTTCATATTCAGCCAAACTAAGTTTCATAAGTGAAGGAGAACTAAAATCCCAGAGAAGCAAATGCTTAGAGATTTTGTCATCACCAGGCCTGCCCTACAAGAGATCCTGAAGGAAGCACTAAACATGGAAAGGAACAACCGGTACCAGCCATTGCAAAAACATGCCAAAATGTAAAGACCATCGATGCTAGGAAGAAACTGCATCAACTAACGAGCAAAATAACCAGCTAATATCATAATGACAGGATCAAGTTCACACATAACAATATTAATCTTAAATGTAAATGGACTAAAGGGTCCAATTAAAAGACACAGACTGGCAAATTGGATAGTCAAGACCCATCAGTTTGCTGTATTCAGGAGACCCATCTCACATGCAGACACATACATAGGCTCAAAATAAAGGGATGGAGGAGATCTACCAAGCAAATGGAAAACAAAAAAAAGCAGGGGTTGCAATCCTAGTCTCTGATAAAACAGAC
>NW_022300975.1:1709616-1712151 GCF_002776525.5 Piliocolobus tephrosceles
AAAAGAACTAGAGAGGCAAGAGCAAACACATTCAAAAGCTAGCAGAAAGCAAGAAATAACTAAGATCAGAGCAGAACTGAAGGAGATAGAGACACAAAAAACCCTCCAAAAAATCAATGAATCCAGGAGTTGGTTTTTTGAAAAGATCAACAAAATTGACAGACCGCTAGCAAGATTAATAAAGAAGAAAAGAGAGAGGAATCAAATAGACGCAATAAAAAATGATAAAGGGGATATCACCACCGACCCCACAGAAATACAAACTACCATCAGAGAATACTATAAACACCTCTACGCAAATCAACTAGAAAATCTAGAAGAGGGTCTCAGTCGCCGCTGCCAGCTCGCGCACGTTGTTCTTGTGCCGCTCAATTGTCTTCTCCGCCGGTCGCCATGGAAGAAGAGATCGCCGCGCTGGTCATTGACAATGGCTCCGGCATGTGCAAAGCTGGCTTTGCTGGGGACGATGCACCCCGAGCCGTGTTTCCCTCCATCGTCGGGCGTCCCCGACACCAGGGCGTGATGGTGGGCATGGGCCAGAAGGACTCCTACGTGGGTGATGAGGCCCAGAGCAAGCGCGGCATCTTGACCCTGAAGTACCCTATCGAGCATGGCATTGTCACCAACTGGGATGACATGGAGAAAATCTGGCACCATACTTTCTACAATGAGCTGCGCGTGGCCCCAGAGGAGCACCCGGTGCTGCTGACCGAGGCCCCCCTGAACCCTAAGGCCAACAGAGAGAAGATGACTCAGATTATGTTTGAGACCTTCAACACCCCGGCCATGTACGTGGCCATCCAGGCCGTGCTGTCCCTCTACGCCTCTGGGCGCACCACTGGCATTGTCATGGACTCTGGAGACGGGGTCACCCACACGGTGCCCATCTACGAGGGCTACGCCCTCCCCCACGCCATCCTGCGTCTGGACCTGGCTGGCCGGGACCTGACCGACTACCTCATGAAGATCCTCACCGAGCGTGGCTACAGCTTCACCACCACGGCCGAGCGGGAAATTGTGCGCGACATCAAGGAGAAGCTGTGCTACGTCGCCCTGGACTTCGAGCAGGAGATGGCCACCGCCGCATCGTCCTCTTCCCTGGAGAAGAGCTACGAGCTGCCTGATGGCCAGGTCATCACCATCGGCAATGAGCGGTTCCGGTGTCCGGAGGCGCTGTTCCAGCCTTCTTTCCTGGGCATGGAATCTTGCGGCATCCACGAGACCACCTTCAACTCCATCATGAAGTGTGACGTGGACATCCGCAAAGACCTGTATGCCAACACGGTGCTGTCCGGCGGCACCACCATGTACCCAGGCATTGCCGACAGGATGCAGAAAGAGATCACCGCCCTGGCACCCAGCACCATGAAGATCAAGATCATCGCACCCCCAGAACGCAAGTACTCAGTGTGGATCGGTGGCTCCATCTTGGCCTCACTGTCCACCTTCCAGCAGATGTGGATTAGCAAGCAGGAGTACGACGAGTCGGGCCCCTCCATCGTCCATCGCAAATGCTTCTAAATGGACTGAGCAGATGCGTAGCATTTGCTGCATGGGTTAATTCAGAAGTATAAATTTGCCCTTGGCAAATGCATACACCTCATGCTAGCCTCACGAAACTGGAATAAGCCTTCGAAAAGAAATTGTCCTTGAAGCTTGTATCTGATATCAGCACTGGATTGTAGAACTTGTTGCTGATTTTGACCGTGTATTCAAGTTAATTGTTCCCCTTGGTATTTGTTTAATACCCTGTACATATCTTTGAGTTCAACCTTTAGTACATGTGGCTTGGTCACTTCGTGGCTGAGGTAAGAACGTTCTTGTGGAAGACAAGTCTGTGGCTTGGCGAGTCTGCGTGGCCAGCAGTCTCTGATCTGTGCAGGGTATTAATGTGTCAGGGCTTGAGTGTTCTGGGATTTCTCTAGAGGCTGGCAAGGGCTCCTGAACCAGTTTCTGCCCTGCCAGTCTGTCAGGGTTGGAAAGTCCAAGCCATAGGACCCAGTTTTCTTAGCTGACGTTTTCTGCCAGAACACCGTGGGCTGTTACTTGCCTTGAGTTGGAAGCGGTTTGCATTTACACCTGTAAATGTATTCATCCTTTTAATTTATGTAAGGTTTTTTTGTACGCAATTCTCAATTCTTTAAAGAGATGACAACAAATTTTGGTTTTCTACTGTTATGTGAGAACATTAGGCCCCAGCAACACGTCATTGTGTAAGGAAAAATAAAAAGTGCTGCCGGGACAGAAAAAAAAAAAAAAAAAAAAAAGAAAATCTAGAAGAAATGGATAATTTCCTGGACACGTACACTCTTCCAAGACTAAACCAGGAAGAAGTTGAATCCCTGAATAGACCAATAGCAGCCTCTGAAATTGAGGCAACAATTAATAGCCTACCCACCAAAAAAAGCCCAGGACCAGATGGATTCACAGCTGAATTCTACCAGAGGTACAAGGAGGAGCTGGTACCATTCCTTCTGAAACTATTCCAATCAATAGAAAAAGAGGGAATCCTCCCTAACTCATTTTATGAGGCCA
>NW_022300975.1:1717151-1750346 GCF_002776525.5 Piliocolobus tephrosceles
AAAAAAAAAAAAAAAAAGATGGATTAGAGACTTAAATGTTAGACCTAAAACCATACAAACCCTAGAAGAAAACCTAGGCAATACCATTCAGGACATAGGCATGGGCAAAGACTTCATGTCTAAAACACCAAAAGCAATGGCAGCAAAAGCCAAAATTGACAAATGGAATCCAATTAAACTAAAGAGCTTCTGCACAGCAAAAGAAACTACCATCAGAGTGAACAGGCAACCTACAGAATGGGAGAAAATTTTGGCAATCTACTCCTCTGACAAAGGGCTAATATCCAGGACCTACAAAGAACTCAAACAAATTTACAAGAAAAAAACAAACAACCCCATCAAAAAGTGGGCAAAGGATATGAACAGACACTTCTCAAAAGAAGACATTCATAAAGCCAACAGACACATGAAAAAATGCTCATCATCACTGGCCATCAGAGAAATGCAAATCAAAACCACAATGAGACACCATCTCACACCAGTTAGAATGGCAATCATTAAAAAAACAGGAAACAACAGGTGTTGGAGAGGATGTGAAGAAATCGGAACACTTTTACACTGTTGGTGGAAGTGTAAACAAGTTCAACCATTGTGGAAGACAGTGTAGCAATTCCTTAAGGATCTAGAACTAGAAATATCATTTGACCCAGCCATCCCATTACTGGATATATACCCAAAGGATTATAAATCATGCTGCTATAAAGACACATGCACACGTCTCTTTATTGCGGCACTATTCCCAATAGCAAAGACTTGGAACCAATCCAAATGTCCATCAGTGACAGACTAGATTAAGAAAATGTGGCACATATACGCCATGGAATACTATGCAGCAATAAAAAAGGATGAGTTCGTGTCCTTTGTAGGGACATAGATGCAGCTGGAAACCATCATTCTCAGCAAACTATCGCAAGAACAGAAAACCAAACACCGCATGTTCTCACTCATAGGTGGGAATTGAACAATGAGATCACTTGGACACAGGAAGGGGAATATCGCACACCAGGGCCTATTGTGGGGAGAGGGGAGGGGGAAGGATAGCATTAAGAGATATACCTAATGTAAATGAGGAGTTGGTGTGTGGGTGCAGCACACCAACATGGCACATGTACACATATGTAACAAACCTGCACATTGTGCACATGTACCCTAGAACTTAAAGTATAATAATAAAAAAAAAAAAACAAGGGACATACCTCAATATAATAAAAGCCATCAAAAACAAACCCACAGCCAACATAATACTGAATGGGGAAAAGTTGAAAGCATTCCCTCTGAGAACTGGAACAAGACAAGGATGCCCACTCTCACCACTCCTCTTCAACATAATACTGGAAATCCTAGCCAGAGCAATCAGACAAGAGAAAGAAATACAGAGCATCCAAATCGGTAAAGAGGAAGTCAAATTGTCACTGTTTGCTGCTTATATGATTGTACTTCTAGAAAACCCTAAAGACTCTTCAAAATAAGCTCCTAGAACTGTTAAAGGAATTCAGCAAAGTATCCGAATATAAAATTAACGTACACAAATCAGTAGCTCTGCTGTACACCAACAGCAACCAAGCTGAGAATCAAATCAAGAACTCAACCCCTTTTAAAATAGCTGTAAAAATACAATACAATACAATACAATACAATACAATACAATACAATACAACACAACACAACACAATACTCAGGAACATACCTAACCAAGGAGGTAAAAGACATCCTGTACAAGGAAAACAACAAAACACTGTTGAAAGAAATCATAGACAACATGAACAAGTGGAAACACAGGCCATGCTCATGGAAGGGTAGAATCAATATTATGAAAATAACCATACTGCCAAAAGCAATCTACATATTCAATGCAATTTCCATCAAAACACCACCATCATTCTTCACAGAACTAGGAAAAAACAATCCTAAAATTCATTTGGAACAAAAAACAAGCCCACATAGCCAAAGCAAGACTAAGCAAAAAGAACAAATCTGGAGGCATCACATTACCTGATTTCAAACTACACTATAAAGACATAGTCACCAAAACATCATGGTACTGATATAAAAATAGGCACATAGACCAATGGAACAGAATAGAGAACCCAGAAATAAAGCCAAATACTTACAGCCAACTGACTTTCAACAAAATAAACAAAAACATAAAATGCGGAAATGACACCGTATTCAACAAGTGGTGCTGGGATAATTGGCAAGCCACATGTAGGAGAATGAAACTGGATCCTCGTCTCTCACTTTATACAAAAGCTAACTCAAAATGGATCAAGGGCCGGGCGCGGTGACTCAAGCCTGTAATCCCAGCACTTTGGGAGGCTGAGACAGGCAGATCACAAGGTCAGGAGATCGAGGCCATCCTGGTTAACATGGTGAAACCCCGTCTCTACTTAAAAAAAATACAAAAAACTAGCCGGGCGAGGTGGCAGGCGCCTGTAGTCCCAACTACTCAGGAGGCTGAGGCAGGAGAATGGCGTGAACCCGAGAGGCGGAGCTTGCAGTGAGCCGAGATCCAGTCACTGCACTCCAGCCTGGGAGACAAAGCGAGACTCCGTCTCAAAAAAAAAAAAAAAAATTGCTGGGACGTAATTAAACTAAAGAGCTTTTGCACAGCAAAAGCAACAGTCAGAAGAGTAAACAGACAACCCACAGAGTGGGAGAAAATCTTCACAATCTATACATCTGACAAAGGACTAATATCCAGAATCTACAACAAACTCAAACAAATTAGCAATAAAAAAAATCAAATGATCCCATCAAAAAGTGGGCCAAGGACATAAATAGACAATTCTCAAAAGAAGATATCCAAATGGCCAAGAAACATATGAAAAAATGCTCAACATCATTAGTTATCAAGGAAATGCAAATCAAAACCACAATGCAATTCCACCTTACTCCTGCAATAATGATCATAATCAAAAAAATAAAAAAATAGGGGGGAGGGATTGCATTGGGAGTTATACCTGATATAAATGATGAATTGATGGGTGCTGACGAGTTGATGGGTGCAGCACACCAACATGGCACAAGTATACATATGTAACAAACCTGCACATTATGCACACGTACCCTAGAACTTCAAGTATAATAAAAAAATAAATAAATAAATAAAATAATAGATATTGGTGTGGATGTGGTGAAAGGGGAACACCTGTATACTGCTAATGGTAATGTAAGCTAGTACAACCACTATGGAAAACAGCGTGGAGATTCCTTAAAGAACTAAAAGTAGAACCATCATTTGATCCAGCAACCCCATTACTGGGTATCTACCCAGAGGAAAAGAAGTCATTACACAAAAATGATACTTGCACTATACATTTATAGCAGCACAATTCGCAATTGCAAAAATGTGGAACCAACCCAAATAGCCATCAAACAACGAGTGGATAAAGAAATTGTGGTATGTGTGTGTGTGTGTTTACATATATATATATAATTGTGGTATATGTGGTATATATAGAGAGAGAAAGACTTGTGGTATATATATATATATATAGTGTGGATATATATATCTATCTATATATATATATATCACGGAATACTACTCAGCCATAAAAAAGAATGAGTTGATGGTATTTGCAGCAACCTGGATAAGACTGGAGACAATTATTCTAAGTGAAGTAACTCAGGAATGGAAAATCAAACATCGTATCTTCTCATTCATAAGTGGGAGCTAAGCCATGAGGATGCAAAGGCATAAGAATTACATAATGGACTTTGGGGACTCTGGGAGAAGGAGGAGTATGGGGTGAGGGATAAAAGACTACAAATAGGGTAGAGTGTGTACTGCTTGGGTGATGGATGCACCAAAGTTTCACAAATCACCACTAAAGAACTTACTCATGTAACCAAACACCACCTGTTCCCCATAACCTATGGAAATAAAAAAAAAAAGCTATAAATATGTGAATTAATTTCTGCATTCTCCATTTTATTCTATTGGTCTGTATGTCAAATAGCAGGACATCCTGTAAAACACGTGACTAGTACTTCTTAAAACTGTAAAGGCCATAAGAACCATGGGAAAGTATGAAAAACTGTCACAGCCAGGAGAAGCCTAGAGAGATACAACTAAAAGTGATGCAGTATCCAGGATGGGACCCTAAAATAGAAAAGGAGCATTAGGGGCTGGGTGTGGTGGCTCATGTCTGTAACCCCAGCACTTTGGGAACCCAAAGTGGGTGGATCACTTGAGCCCAGGGGTTCAAGACTGGCCTGTACAATATGGCAAAACCCGTCCCTACTAAAAATTTAAAAATTAGCTAGGTGTGGTGGTGTGTGCCTATGGTCCCAGCTACTCAGGAGGATGAGGATCACTCGAACCTGGGAGGTCGAGGCTGCAGTGAGCCATCATCATGCCACTGCACTCCAGCCTGGATGACAGAACAAGACCTGTCTCAAAAAAATAAAAGAAAGAAAAGAAAAGAAGAAAAAAAAAGGTAAAAACTAAGGAAACAAAAAGAACTATGGACTTTAGTTAATAATAATGTGTCAATATTGGTTCATTAATTATGACATGTATCATACAAATAAATGTAAGACAATAAGAGGGAAAACTGGGTGTGGGGTATATAGGAACTCTGTACTACTTTCTTAATTGTTCTGAAAATCTAAAACCGCTATGAAAATTAAAACCTGAGCCAGGCTCACACCTGTAATCCCAGTACTTTGGAAGGCCGAGGAGGGTGGATCACTAGAGGCCAGGAGTTCAAGACCAGCCTAGCCAACATGGTAAAACCCCGTCTCTACTAAAAGTACAAAAACTAGCCAGGTGTAGTAGCGGGCACCTGTAATCCCAGCTACTCAGGAGGCTGAGGCAGGAGAATCACTTGAACCCGGGAGGCTGTGGATGCTGTGAGCCGAGATCGTGCCACTACACTCCAGCCTGGGCAACAGAGTGAGACTCTGTCTTAAAATAAATATATATATACACACACACATACACATACATACACACACATGTTATGTTTGTGTGTGTATATATATATTATATATAGTATTTAAAAATGACAAATATATGAAACAATGGTTTTCAGATATGTGAAAACAGCACAGGGACACGATTCTTGAAAGAAAGCAAACAATGTGAGCTCTAAAATTGCTTCACTGCCTAGAGAGAGTTTACAGGGTACAGCTCAGGAAGGAAGCTCCTAAAGGGAATTCACGAGGGTTCCCTGAGGTGAGGAAACAAAGTTTAGAGCTTGGGGACTCCAAGACAGCTAGAATTTACAGACCGGATGACCAGAGAAGAGAGAGCTGATAGAGCAAAAGCTCCAGAGATCTATAGACAATTGTCCTTGATTCTTCAGCTGCCCAGTGATTATTAGCACATGTATCTGAGGAAACGTCCCAGGGCCAGGGAAAGAACTTCAGAAAGAAACAAGTGGAACAATCACCAGAGCTCACACAGGTCAAGAGTTCATATTGCCACTGGCCAGTGTGGGAAGGCCTGTTAACACATGGTGCATCAAGCAGAATTTTCAGAAGGTGTTGCCTCAGTATTAGAGCCGAATTAGCCCTAGGACCCACCTGACAAATTTAAAAGCAAACCTTAAAAAAATAAAATTGTTTCCAGATATCTGCCTGCCAGAAAAAAAAAAAAAAAGACCAAAACTATTTAAAGGAATGCAAACAACCCCAGCAAACAACATAAAATTCAAAATATCTGGCATCCAATAAAATTTTAAAGGCATGCAAAAAGCAAGAAAATGTAATTTATAATAAAGATTAAATTAATGATTGGAAAGAGACACAGAAATAACACAGCTAATAAAATTAATAGTTATTAAAACAGCTACTGTAAACATACTCCATATAAAAGAATGTAAATGGTAAGTATGGTAAAGAGCACGGTAAATGGTAAGCATGCTAAAATACTTAAAAGGCACAAACTGATTTCAGGAGATAATAAATGCAGTATCTGGGAAAAAATGTTCCAGATTAAATTAACACCAGACACTGCAGAAGAAAAAGTTAGTGAACTTGAAGAAAGCAATGGAACAAAAAAAAAGACCCAGCCGGGCACGGTGGCTCAAGCCTGTAATCCCAGCACTTTGGGAGGCCGAGACGGGCGGATCACGAGGTCAGCAGATCGAGACCATCCTGGCTAACACGGTGAAACCCCGTCTCTACTAAAAAAAATACAAAAAACTAGCCGGGCGAGGTGGCGGACGCCTGTAGTCCCAGCTACTCGGGAGGCTGAGGCAGGAGAATGGCGTAAACCTGGGAGGCGGAGCTTGCAGTGAGCTGAGATCCGGCCACTGCACTCCAGCCCGGGTGATACAGCAAGACTCCGTCTCAGAAAAAAAAAAAAAAGACCCACAGATCAAAGGAGCTCAACGAACACCAAACAAAAAATATGTATTTTATATAACATATATACTGAAATAATTAAAAATGCTCACTGTCACTAAAGAAAAATGATCGACATCACTAGTCATCAGAGAAATACAAATCAATACAAATCAAAACCACACCAGAAACCATCTTATACCAGTCAGAATGGCTATTACTAAAATATCAAAAAATAACAGATGCTGGTGAGCCTACAGTGAAGAGAATGCTTATGCACTGTTGGTGGGAATATAAATTAATTCAGTCACTGTGGAAAGCAGTTTGTAGATTTCTCAAAGAACTTAGAACTATACCAGCCAACCTAGCAATCCCATTACTAGGTATGTATCCAAAAGAAAATAACTCATTCTACCAAAAAGACACATGCACTTGTATGTTAATTGCAGCACTATTCACAATAGTGAAGACATGGAATCAACCTAGGTTCCCATCAGTGATGGAATGGAATAAGAAAATGTGGTATACATACACGATGGAATACTACACAGCCATAAAAAAGAATAAAATCATTTCCCTTGCAGCAACATGGATGCATCTGGAGGCTTTACACTAAGTGAATTAACACAGAAATAGAAAACCAAATACAGTATGTTATCACTTGTGTGTGCTAAATGATGGGTACTCACGGACATAAAGATGGTAACAATATACACTAGGGACTATTGGAGGGGAGGATTGAAAAATTAATTATTGGGTACTATGCTCAGTACCTGGGTGATGGAATCAATCATACATGCCTCAAACCTCAGCATCATGCAATATACCCAGCTAACAAACCTACACATGCACCCTCTGAATATAAAATAATAGTTGAAATTATTAAAAATTTCTATATGAAGAAAATTACAAGGCATATTCACTTTAAACCAGTGTATATTAGTTATCTATCACAGCATATTTTACCCAAAACTCAGTAGCTAAAAACAACAAATATTTATGATTCCACATAGTTTCTGAGGGTCAGAAAGCCAGGAGTGGCTTAGCTGGGTGGTTTTGGCTCAGGGTTTCTCACAGGGTTTCAGGCAAACTGTTGGCCTGGGATGTAGCCATCTGCGACTGGAGGATCTACTTCCAAGCTCACTTCATCAAAATCAAAAAATCTTTGCTCTTCCAATAACACTATTAAGAAACCCCATCTCTACCAAAAATATACAATTAGCCGGGTGTGGTGGCGCATGCCTGTAATCCCAGCTACTCGGGACGCTGAGGCAGGAAAATTGCTTGAACCCGGGAGGTGGAGGTTGTAATGAGCTGAGATCATGCCATTGCACTCCAGCCTGGGCAACAAGAGTGAAATTCTGTCTCCAAAAAAAAAGAAAGAAAGAAAAGAAAATGAAAAGGCAGGAGTGGAGAAAATATTTGCAAAACATACAATCTGATAAATTACTTACTTCTAGAATATAAGAAAAATTCTTACAACTCAGGCCGGGCGCAGTGGCTCATGCCTGTAATCCCAACACTTTGGGAGGCCGAGGCGGGTGGATCACAAGGTTGGGAGATTGAGACCATCCTGGCCAACATGGTGAAACCCGTCTCTACTAAAAATACAAAAAAATTTGCCGGGCGTGGGAGGCTGAGGCAGGAGAATGGCGAGAACTCGGGAGGCGGAGCTTGCAGTGAGCTGAGATTGCGCCAGCCACTGCACTCCAGCCTGGGCAACCGAGCGAGACTGCCTCTCAAAATAAATAAATAAATAAATAAAAATAAAAAATAAAAATTCTTACAACTCAATAAGAAGAAGACAAATGACCCAGTAAAAATGCGCAGAAGATTTGAACAGATACTTCACTGAAGAAGATATATGAATGGTAAATAAGTACATTTAAAAATGTTTAACATCATTAGTTACTGGGAAAATGAAAATCAAAACGATGAAATAGTACCAGTACACCCATCGTGTAATGGATAAAATCAAAGAGAATGACCATACCAAGCACTGGTGCAGACATCAAACAATGAACGTGTTCATATATTGCTGGGGAGACTGTAAAGTGGTACAAACACTTTGATAACTTAGCAGCTTCATAGAAGTTCAACACAGATCTACTGTATAACAGCCATTCCAACTCTAGATGTTTTACCGAGAGAATCAAAGAATATATCCATACAAAGACACAGACATAGACTTGTACAGAGACTTCTACTTGTTCATAGCAATTTCATTAGTAAGAGTCACAAACTAGAAAAAAATAAATACCCAACAATAAGTGAATGGGTGAGCATACCGTGGTAAATCAATACAATGGAATACTCCTCACCAATAAAAATAAGAAACCACTGATAGATTCAACGACATGGATTAATCTCAAAATAATTACACCATGTGAAAGAAGCCGGAACCCTCACTCCAAAAATACATACTGTAGAATTCCATTTACATGAAATTCTAGAGAAAATGGAAATTAATCTACAGTGTCAGAAATCAAATTAGTGCTTTCCAGAGGACGGAGAGAGAGGAAGGGAGATTGGATTACTAAGAAGGACAAAGAAACTTTTGGAGATTAATGAAAATGTTGACTTCATTGATTACAGTGGTGGTTTACTCACTCTATAAGTACAGAAAATTCTTCAAACTGTGCACTTTATGTATATGCAATTTCTTATATGTCAAATATATGTCAATAAAGCTGTAATAAGATAATAGTTAAGGATAATAATAGAGTATAACTGATTCAACAAAATAAGAATCCATGAGACCAAACTGATATTCAAAAAAAGATCTATCTTACAGTACAATGCCAACTAATAAATGTACAAGAAATGGCCGAATTAAAAAAAACAAGGCCGGGCGTGGTGGCTCACGCCTGTAATCCCAGCACTTTGGGTGGCTGAGACGGGCAGATCACTTAAGGCCAGGAGTTTGAGACAAGCCTGGTCAACATGGTGAAACCCCATCTCTACTAAAAATACAAAAAGTAGCCAGGCACGGTGACAGATGCCTGTACTCCCAGCTATTCAGGAGGCTGAGGCAGGAGAATCACTTGAACCCAGGAGGCGGAGGTTGCAGTGAGCTAAGATTGTGCCACTGCACTCCACCCTCAGCAACACAGTGAGACTCCATCTCAAAAAAGGAAAAAAAAGAATCAGAAAATAACACTCAGCTATGGACAGAATGTTTGTGTCCCTCCAAAATTTATACATTGAAATTCTAACTCCCAACGTAATGGTATTTGGAGATGAGGCCTCTGAGGGCAATTATGGTTGAGGGTGGGGCCCTCCTGATGGGCTTAGTGCTTTATAAGAAGAGCAAGAGGCCAGGCACGGTGGTTCATGCCTGTAATCCCAGGACTTTGGGAGGCCAAGGTGGGTGGATCACTTGAGATTAGGAGTTTGAGACCAGCCTGACGACATGATGAAACCCCATCTCTACTAAAAATACCAAATTTAGCCAAGCGTGGTGTCACATGCCAATAGTCCCAGCTACTCCGAAATCACTCGAACCGGTGAGCTGGAGGTTGCAGTGAGCCAAGATCGCGTCACTGCACTCCAGCCTGGGCGACAGAGAGAGACTCCATCTCAAAAATAAATAAATAAATAAAATACACATCTGTTGTTTAAGCCACCCAGTGTGTGGCATTTTGTTATGAGAGTTCAAGCTAAGACATTCCCTTTCCCTCATTTCCTTTCTTCTTCAAGTTCTAATTCAGGATCAAGTGTCATATTTATTTTTCATGTTTGTTGCAATAATGTCTCTCTCATCATTATGAATACATAAATGAACTAGAGAGGAAGTGCCTATAACAGATGTTTTACTTAAAAAGTGTTTTTCTTTCAACTACAAAATAATAATAGTAATAACAATAAAGGGTAATTTTTTAAAAGCACTTAGCAGCCAGTATGTTAAGGGTTTTAGAAGGTTTGTCTCACTAAATCCTCCCAACAAATAGGAGGTGGGTTCTACTATTATTCCCATACCCCTCATTTGTTAATGACTTAAAGAAGTGAAGCCTCTTTCTCAAAGTCATGGCAGAATTTAAGTGGTAAAGCTAAGAAGAATTCTCCAGAACACAGCTTCTTAAATGTACATACAAATCACCAAGGGATCTTGTTAAAATGCACAAACTGATCCTGTATGTCTGGAGGAGAACTAAGACTCTGCATTTCTAATCAGTTCCCAGCTGATGCGGAGACTGTCCTCCATTAAATACCCTTTGAATAACAAGACTGTAGACGTACATGACAGCTAAGCGTGCCCCGCACTAAGCCCTTACTAGTTATTTCCTGAATTATTTAACAACAGCGGAGATAAGGAAAAAGAAAGAAAGATTTTAAAAACCTGTTGTTGACCTTGTTGAGGTTAGCAAGTCTTGATTATTATAACTTTTCTTCACATGGATCTTGTAAAATCAAATATCTTGTGGGACAGTTGGAAGATTTCCAGGCAGAAGGCACTGCACAATTGCAGAAGACAATACAATACTAGAAAGCTGAGAACAGACCATCACCATGCAGTGAACGCTTTACCTCTATGTGTGTCTACTTAGTGGCAGCATAATTTCAGCAAGACTCTATTCTTTGTCCATACTTCTTTCCATTCACCCAGTTAGTGAGAATGCTGTGAGTTAATATTAAATGTCTCACCCTCTAAACATCATATGAGGTTATTGGGGCTGCAAAAATCCTGTCAGGAAGAGAAGAGTCACTGGAAGCAAAGCTGAAGGCAAAGGCTAGCTAATGTTCCTACTAAGAGTCTGTGGGTAGAACTACCCATCAGGTAGAACTACTGATAGGGCAGCTGCATATTAGTGCTTCCAAGTATAAAGTACAAGTGTAGGTTGGTGTGTAGCAACCTCCACAAGAGATCAGTTTTCAGACAGACCTTAAATATTCATGTCAATCTTGGCCGGGCGCGGTGGCTCAAGCCTGTAATCCCAGCACTTTGGGAGGCCGAGACGGGCGGATCACGAGGTCAGGAGATCGAGACCCTCCTGGCTAACACGGTGAAACCCCGTCTCTACTAAAAATACAAAAAATTAGCCGGGCGAGGTGGTGGGCGCCTGTGGTCCCAGCCACTCAGGAGGCTGAGGCAGGAGAATGGCGTGAACCCAGGAGACGGAGGTTGCGGTGAGCTGAGATCCGGCCACTGCACTCCAGCCTGGGCAACAGAGCAAGACTCCGTCTCAAAAAAAAAAAAAAAAAAAAAATTCATGTCAATCATTATTTACAAAACACATACACACACACACACACACAGCTTTACCAATTGACATGCCATAAGCTGCACATCACATATTCGAAGTATACAATTTTATAAGTTTTGACAGATGTATGTATATTCATGAAACCATCATCATAATCCAGATAATGAACAAATCCAACCATCCCCTGAAAGTTTCTCATAACCTTTTGTAATCCCTACCCACTCCCATCTCCAGGCAACTACTAATCTACTTTCTATCACTGTAGGTGAATTCACATTTTGTGTGTTCTCATTTTGCTCAGTTTCTTTCACTTAGCATAATTATTTTGAGACTCATCCATGTTGTTGTATGTATCAATAGTTTGCCCCTTTTATTGCTGAGCAGTATTTCATTGTATAGCTATACCACAGTTTACCATTCACCTGTTTGTGGCATATGAATTATTTCCCATTTTTTTGGTTATTACAAATAAAGCTGTTGTGACGGCATTGGCATTTTTACCTGTAGAAACTCACTTTAGGTCTTTACAAAAAAAAATCTTTTTGAGCATATGAAATAGAGTTATAATAACTGGCTTTAATGTTCTTTACTTTTACTTCCAACATCTGAATTTTTTTTGTTGGTTTTTTTTTTTTTTTTTTTTTTGACAGAGTTTCACTCTTGTCACCAGACTGGAATGCAATGGCGTGATCTCCCCGCTCACTTGAACCTCCACCCACCAGGTTCAAGTGATCCTCCTGCCTCAGTCTCCCAAGTTGCTGGGATTACAGGCACCCACCACCACACCCGGTACTAATTTTTGTATTTTTAGTAGAGACGGGGTTTCACCATGTTGGCCAGGCTGGTCTCAAACTCCTGACTTCAGGTGATCCACCTACCTCGCCTCCCAAAGTGCTGGGACTATAGCGTGAACCACCATGCCCGGCCTCTGTATCACTTCTTTTTATTATTATTATTATTATTATTATTATTATACTTTAAGTTCTAGGGTACATGTGCATAACGTGCAGGTTTGTTGCATATGTATACTTGTGCCATGTTGGTGTGCTGCACCCATCAACTCGTCAGCACCCATCAATTCGTCATTTATATCAGGTATAACTCCCAATGCAATCCCTCCCCTCTGTATCACTTCTTATTCCAACTCAATGGATTGATTTTCTCTTCATCATGCATCAGGTTTTTGTTTTTTGGCTTTTTTTTTTTTTTTTTTTTGCCTTTTTTCATGCCTAGTAAAATTGTGAATTTCTTCTTGATGAGTTCTGCATCTTTTCTGTATCTCAACAAATATTCTTAAGCTTTGTTTTCAGATATAATTAAGTTACTTGGAAATGGTTGGATCCTCTTTTGGTCTTGCTTTTAAGACTTACTAGGAATGGGCCGGGTGTGTGGGCTCATGTCTGTAATACCAGCACTTTGGGAGGATAAGACAGGCAGATCACTTGAGGTCAAGGGTTCAAGACCAGACTGGCCAACATGATGAAATCCTATCTCTACTAAAAATACAATAATTAGCCAGGCATGGTGGTGCATGCCTGTAATCCCAGCTACTAGGGAGGCTGAGGCACAAGAATCACTTGAACCTAGGAGGTGGAGGCTGCAGTGAGCTGAGATCACACCACTGCACACAAGCCTGGGCAACAGAATAAGACTCCAAAAAAAAAAAATTAGGAATGACCAGAGCCATGATTAGTCTTGGGTTAACTTAACTATTCCGCACTACTGAGTCAAGGCCCTTCTCAGTATTGTCCCCAGTATCCTATGAATTGTGAGCTTCTCCAGTCTAGCTAGTAAGACAGCAGTTTCCCTGGCCTTGTGTGAGTGTTATATGCTCTTCTCTCTAATCCTCTCAGTGGTTTTTCCCCAGCTTTGAGTCATTTCCTCTCATGGATGTGCTGACCGGCTTTCTCCTGAATACTAAGGGACACCCTCTACAGATCTCCAGAGTTCTCTCTGGGGCAGCCCCTTCACTTGTGGCACTCTGTCCTGAGAATGCTACCTGCCTCCGTTTCCCCAGACTCTCAACTCCGTCTCCTCAACATACAGCCTACCAGACCCGCCTGGATCCCCCTCTCTTTGTCACAGCCTGGGATCTCTCTCAGTTCAGGAGGCTGTGTAATCGCAGGGCTCATTTGTTTCCCATTTTCCAAGATTACTGCCCTTCATTGCTTGATGTCTTAAAAACTGGTTTTATATATTTTTGTCTATGATTTGGGTTTTTTTCCTTTGGTTTTTCATAGAAGACAGTAAACTCCAGTACTTCTTATTCCATCTTGGTAATAAGATATTTGTGTCTTAAATTTGTGCTGTGGTATAGGTTTTTGAGCTCTGAGATACAAGCACCGGACCAACTCCCCCTTTTTCTCAAAGGTCTGAGTATTAGATCTGCAGGGCCCTTATTGTAAGCCTTTAATGGTTGGTAATTTCAAATTCTTCCTTTTGTTTCTCCACCATTATGGATGCGTCATGGGCTGAATTGTGTTCTCTCAAAATTCACACACTTAAGTTCTAACCCCCAGTACTTCACAAGGTAACTGTATTCGGAGATTGGGTCTTTCAGAAGTAAGTTAAAACAATGTCATTAGAATGGGCCTTAATTCAATATGACTGGTGTCCTTTCAAAAAGAGGATGTTATTAACCCAACCTGTTGTCCCAATCCATCACATCAGTCTATTTCACACACACACACACAGAGTGCTGATTTCCTCATCTCCATTCTTTAAACAGGGGATACATTCAGTATCTGATTGCGGAAGCAAATCAGAGCATCTGAGTAGAAATCTTAAACACTTTAGAATAGTAAACTCTACATTGTTGCTTGTTGTGTGTTTTCAGGGGCCTATGGCCATGTGGGGTTATTATATTGAAATAAGGGAATACATTTATACTAGTGTAGCAAAACAAAGAGAATTGAGAAGGATCAGAAAATGATGACAAAACGGTAGTCCTAGACTGTACATTATGGCTAACTCAAGATTTTACTCCCCAATATACAAAATACACAAAAGCTGATTATCACATGGACTCTAAATATTATCATTTTCTAGGTCGCTTATAACCTGGAAATCAGAACCTAGAATCTAACATGTGGAAAACGGTCAATGATCATGTTGCTATTAAAATTGTAAATATGACAAATAACAGAAAAAAGTGATCTGTTTGAATCCCAGAAATGCCTAACCCCTGAGACCATCCAAAGCTATCTAAAAGTGACCCAGAGTGAGGTAATGTGTCAGGAAATTGGAATTGTATAGTCTTTTTCCCTTCATTTAGATATATTATATATAAATATATAATATATAAATTATGTATTATATATTATAATATTTAATATACATATTTAATATATTATTATATATTAATTAATATATATAATTTTTTGAGACAGGGTCTCACTCTGTCATGCAGGCTGGAGTGCAGTGGCTTGATCACAGCTCATAGAAGCCTCAACTTCCTGGGCTCAAGTGATCCTCCCAGCTCAGCCTCCTGAGTAGCTGGGATCACAGGCACATGCCACCAAGCCCTGCTAATTTTCTTTTTATTTTTTGTAGAGATGGGAGTCTCCCTATGTTGTCCAAATTGGTCTCAAACTGCTTGACTCAAGCAATCCTCCCCTCTCGGCCTTCCAAAGTGCTGGGAGTACAGGTGTTAGCCACTGCACCCGGCCCATTTATAACTTAGTATGAACTCTTAGTACTGTCCTCTTGGTTAAATAGAAGCATGGATTTACAAAAAGCCATTGATATAAAAAAAAAGTAATCCTTTAATTCAAAATATTTAATCAGAAACAAATAGCTATACTTCCTTAAAAGATGAGCCCTCAGTCTGGACAACACAGTGAAACCCCATCTCTACAAAAAATATAAAAGTTAGGCTGAGCACAGTGGCTCACGCCTGTAATCCTAGCACTTTGGGAAGCTGAGGTGGGCAAATCACTTGAGGTCAGGAGTTCAAGATCAGCCTGGCCAACATGATGAAACCCTGTCTCAAAAAAAAAAAAAAAAAAAAAAAAAAAATAGCCCGCATGGTGAGGCACCCCTGTAGTCACAGCTACTTGGGAGGCTGAGGTGGAAGAATCGCTCACAACCGGTAGGCACAGATTGCAGTGAGTCAGGATCCTGCCATTGCACTTCAGTCTGGGCGACAGAGCGAAACTCCATCTCAAAAAATAAATAAACAAAATAAAATAATACAAGAGCACCCAGATTCATAAAGCAAGGTCTTTGAGACCTACAAAGAGACTTAGACTCCCACACAATAATAATGGAAGACTTTAACACCCGACTGTCAATGTTAGACAGATCAACGAGACAGAAAATTAACAAGGATATTCACGACTTGAACTCAGCTCTGGACCAAGCAGACCTAATATACATCTACAGAACTCTCCACGCCAAATCAACAGAATATACATTCTTCTCAGCACCACATAGAACTTATTCTAAAATTGACCACATAATTGGAAGTAAAACACTCCTCAAATGCGAAAGAACGGAAATCATAACAAAGTTTCTCAGACCATATTGCAATCAAATTAGAACTAAGGATTAAGAACTCACTCAAAGGTGTTCGCAGCCGCCGCCATGCTGCCATCACTCTCCAAGGCCAGCGCCGCCTCTCCCTCGCAGAGCTCCAGCGGAAGGATAAGGGAGGTAAGTAAGGAGGTCTCTATACCATGGCTCCTACAAAGCGGACTGCCTGCAAATGGACCGGTAAAGCAGCCAGGAAGCAGCTGGCTATAAAAGCCGCTGGCAAGAGTACACCCTCTACTGGAGGGGTGAGGAAACCTCATCGTTACAGGCCTGGTACTGTGGCACTCCGGGAAATCAGACATTACCAGAAGTCCACCGAACTTCTGATTCGCAAACTTCGCCTCCCGCCTCTGGTGCGAGAAATTGCTCAGGACTTGAAAACAGAACTAGGCTTCCGGAGTGCAGCTTTCCGTGCTTTGCAGGAGGCAAGTGCCGCCCATCTGGTTGGCCTTTTTGAAGACAGCAACCTGTGTGCTATCCATGCCAAACGTGTAACGATTATGCCAAAAGACATCCAGCTAGCAGGCCACATAAATGGAAAACGTGCCTAAGAATCCACTATGATGGGAAACATTTAATTCTCAAAAAGAAAACAATTATCTTCTTCCTGTTATTGGTAGTTCTGAAGGTTAGATTTTTTTCCATGGGGTAAAAAGATACCGAAGTATATGATTGCAAGTGGAAAAATAGGGGACAGAAATCAGGTAATGGTGGTTTTCCAATTTTCATTTGTGTGTAAATTTTTAATGTAAATGTGGAGATGTAAAGCATTAATGCAAGTTAAAATGTTTCAGTGAACAGGTTTCAGTGGTTCAATTTTATAATAATTATAAACAAACCTGTTAAATTTTTCTAGACAATGCCAGCATTAGCTTTTTTTTAAAACCAGTAAATTTCTTATTGACAGCAACTAAATGGTATTTGTAGCATTTTTATCATACAGTAGATTCCATCCATTTACTATATTTTTCTGAGTTGTCTCATGCAAGTACATTACATGTTTGTTTGTTTTCTTTTTTTTTTTTTTGGAGATGGAGTCTTGCTCTATCGCCCATGCTGGAGTACAGTGGCAAGATCTTGGCTCACTGCAACCTCCACCTCCTGGGTTCAAGCGATTCTCCTGCCTCAGCCTCCTAAGTAGCTGGGACTAAAGGCATGTGCCACCACACTGGCTAACTTTTTGTATTTTTATTACAAATGGAATTTCACCATGTTAGCCAGGATGATCTCTATTTCCTGATCTCATGATCCGCCTGCCTCAGCCTCCCAAAGTGGTTGGATTACAGGCCTGAGCCACTGCACCCAGGCAAGTACATGTTTTTAGTGTTGTCTGTCTGCTGTGTTGTTCCTGGAAGTATGCTATTAAAATATATTAAACTATAAAAAAAAGAAATTTATTCAAAACTACACAACTACATGGAAACTGAACAACCTTCTCCTGAATGACTGCTGGGTAAATAACAAAATTAAGGCAGAAATAAATAAGTTCTTTTTTTTTTATAGTTAATAATGGTGAGGCCTGACACGGTGGCTCAAGCCTGTAATCCCAGCACTTTGGGAGGCCGAGACGGGTGGATCACGAGGTCAGGAGATCGAGACCATCCTGGCTAACACGGTGAAACCCCGTCTCTACTAAAAATACAAAAAAATTAGCCGGGCGAGGTGGCGGGCGCCTGTGGTCCCAGCTACTCAGGAGGCTGAGGCGGGAGAATGGCGTGAACCCGGGAGGCGGAGCTTGCAGTGAGCTGAGATCCGGCCACTGCACTCCAGCCTGGGCGACAGAGCAAGACTCCGTCTCAAAAAAATAATAATAATAATGGTGTATTATATACTTGAAGTTTACTGACACTAGATCTTACATGTCCTCACACACATACAAAAGAGGTTAATACGGGAGGTGATGGACAGGCCAACTAGTTTGATTGGGGAAATAATTTCCCAATATATAGATATATCAAAACGTCATATCATACATCTTAAATATATGCAATTTTTTTATTATTATTATTATTTTATTATACTTTAAGTTCTAAGGTACATGTGCATAACGTGCAGGTTTGTTACATATGTATACTTGTGCCATGTTGGTGTGAAATAAGTTCTTTGAAATCAATGAGAACAAAGACACAACATACCAGAATCTCTGGGACACAGCTAAAGCAGTGTTTAGAGGGAAATTTATAGCACTAAAAGCCTACAGAAGAAAGTGGGAAAGATCTAAAATCAACACCCTATCACCACAATTAAAAGAACTAGACAAGCAAGAGCAAACAAATTCAAAAGCTAGGAGAAGACAGGAAATAACTAAGATCAGAGCAGAACTGAAGGAGATAGAGACACAAAAAAGCCCTTCAAAAAATCAATGAATCCTTGAGTTGGTTTTTTGAAAAGATTAACAAAATAGACCACTAGCCAGACTAATAATGAAGAAAATAGAGAAGAATCAAATAGACACAATAAAAAATGATAAAGGGCAGATCACCAGTGATCCCACAGAAATACAAACTACCATCAGAGAATACTATAAACACCTCTAGGCAAATAAGCTAGAAAATTTAGAAGAAATGGATAAATTCCCAGACACATACACCCTCCCAAGACTAAACCAGGAAGAAGTCAAATCCCTGAATACAGCAGTAAATTGAGACAGTAATTAATAGCCTACCAACCAAAAAATGTCCAGGACTAGACAGATTCACAGCCGAATTCTACCAGAGGTACAAAGAGGAGCTGGTACCATTCCTTCTGAAACTATTCCAAACAATAGAAAAAGAGGGACTCCTCTCTAACTCATTTTATGAGGTCAGCATCATCCTGATATCAAAACATAGCAGAGACACAAGAAAAGAAAACTTGAAGCCAATATCCCTGATGAATATCAATGCAATAATCCTCAATAAAATACTGGCAAACCAAATCCAGCAGCACATCAAAAAGCTTGTTCACCATGATCAAGTCGGCTTCATCCTTGGGATGCAAGGCTGGTTCGACATATGCAAATCAATAAACGTAATCCATCACATAAACAGAACCAATGACAAAAATCACATGATTATCTCAATAGATGCAGAAAAGGCCTTCAATAAACTTCAACACCCCTTCATGCTAAAAACTCTCAAATAAGTAGGTACTAATGGAACATATTTCAAAATAATAAGAGCTATTTATGACAAACCCACAGCCAATATCATACTGAATGGGCAAAAGCTGGACGTATTCCCTTTGAAAACCAACACAAGATGAGGATGCCCGCTCTCCCCACTCCTATTCAATATAGTGTTGGAAGTTCTGGCCAGGGCAATCAGGCAAGAGAAAGAAAAAAGGGTATTCAAATAGAAAGAGAGGAAGTCAAATTGTCTCTGTTTGCAGATGACATGATTGTATATTTATAAAACCCCAAAAACTCACCTCAGTCCAAAATCTCCTTAAGCTGATTAGCAACTTCAGCAAAGTCTCAGGATACAAAATCAATGTGCAAAAATCACAAGCATTCCTATACACCAATAACAGACAGAGAGCCAAATCATGAGTGAACTTCCATTTACAATTGCTACAAAGAGAATAAAACACCTAGAGATGTGAAGGACCTCTTCAAGAAGAACTATAAACCACTATTCAAGGAAATAAGAGAGAACACAAACAAATGGAAAAACATTCCATGTTCATGGATAGGAAAAGCCAATATCATGAAAATGGCCATACTGCCCAAAGTAATTTATAGATTCAATGCTATTCCCATCAAGCTACCATTGACTGTCTTTACAGAATTGGAAAAAAACTACTTTAAAGTTCATATAGAACCAAAAAAAGAGCCCACATAGCTAAGATAATTCTGAGCAAAAAGAACAAAGCTGGAGGCATCACACTACCTAACTTCAAACTATACTACAAGGCTACAGTAACCAAAACAGCATGGTACTGGTACCAAAACAGATATATAAACCAATGGAACAGAACAGAGGCCTCAGAAATAACACCACACATCTGCAATCACCTGATCTTTGACAAACCTGACAAAAACAAGAAATGGGGAAAGGATTCCCTATTTAATAAATGGTGTTGGGAAACTGGCTAGCCATATGCAGAAAACTGAAACTGGACCCCTTCCTTACACCTTATACAAAACTTAACTCAAGATAGATTAAAGATTTAAATGTAAGACCTAAAACCATAAAAGCCCTAGAAGAAAACCTAGGCAATACCATTCAGGACATTGGCATGGGCAAAGACTTCATGACTAAAACACCAAAAGCAATGGCAACAAAAGCAAAGATTGACATATGGGATCTAATTAAACTAAAGAACTTCTGCACAGCAAAAGAAACTATCATCAGAGTGAATAGGCAACCTACAGAATGGGAGAAAATTTTTGCAATCTATCCATCTGGCAAAGGGCTAATATCCAGAATCTACAAGGAACTTAAACAAATTTACAAGAAAAAAACAATCAATCAAAAAGTGGGCAAAGGATATAAACAGACAATTCTCAAAAGAAGACATTTATGCAGCCAACAAACATATGAAAAAAAGCTCATCATCACTGGTCATTAGAGAAATGCAAATCAAAACCACAATGAGATACCATCTCACGCCGGTTAGAATGGTGATCATTAAAAAGTCAGGAAAAAACAGATGCTGGAGAGGATGTGGAGAAATAGGAACGCTTTTACATTGTTGGTGGGGGTGTAAATTAGTTCAACCATTGTGGAAGACAGTGTGGTGATTCCTCAAGGATCTAGAACCAGAAATACCATTTGACCCAGCAATCCCATTACTGGGTATATACCCAAAGGATTAGAAATCATTATACTATGAAGACACATGCACATGTATGTTTATTGCAGCACTATTTACAATAGCAAAGACTTGGAACCAACCCAAATGCCCATCAGTGATAGACTGGATAAAGAAAATATGGCACATATACACCGTACTATGCAGCCATAAAAAAGAATGAGTTCATATCCTTTGCAGGGACATGGATGAAGCTGGAAACCATCATTCTCAGCAAATTAACACAGAAACAGAAAACCAAACACTGCATGTTCTTACTCATAAGTGGGAGTTGAACAATGAGAACACATGGCTACAGGGAAGAGAACATCACACAAGGGGGACTGTCAGGCGGTGGGGGGCAACGGGACAGATAGCATTAGGAGAAATATCTAATGTAGATGATGGGTTGATGGATGCTGCAAACCACCATGGCACATGTATACCTATGTAACAAACCTGCACTTTCTGCACATGTATCCCAGAACTTAAAGTATAATAAAAAAATTAAATAAATAAACCTATGACTTAATAGTAAAATGGGTAACACTTCCCAGAAAATAAAACACAATGGTTATAAAAAATAGAAAAAATAGCCGGGCGCGGTGGCTCAAGCCTGTAATCCCAGCACTTTGGGAGGCCGAGACGGGCGGATCACGAGGTCAGGAGATCGAGACCATCCTGGCTAACACGCTGAAACCCCGTCTCTACTAAAAATACAAAAAACTAGCCGGGCGTGGTGGCGGGCGCCTGTGGTCCCAGCTACTCCGGAGGCTGAGGCAGGAGAATGGCGTAAACCCGGGAGGCGGAGCTTGCAGTGAGCTGAGATCAGGCCACTGCACTCCAGCACGGGCGACAGAGCAAGACTCCGTCTCAAAAAAAAAAAAAGAAAAAGAAAAAATAAAGCCAGCACAGTGGCTCACACCTGTAATCCTAGCACTTTGGGAGGCCGAGGTGGGCAGATCACCTGAGGTTGGGAGTTCAAGACCAACCTGACCAACATGGAGAAACCCCGCTCTACTAAAAATACAAAATTAGCCGGGCATGGTGGCGCATGCCTGTATCCCAGTTACTCGGGAGGCTGAGGCAGGAGAATTGCTTGAACCCGGGAGGCAGAGGTTGCAGTGAACCAAGATCACACCACTGTACTCTAGCCAGGGCAACAGAGCAAGGCTCTGTCTGAAAAGAAAAGAAAAGAAAAAAAAAATACATATATATATAATGAAAATAAAATAATAAAATAAATAAAAATTGGCTGGGAATGGTGGCTCACACCTGTAATCCCAGCACTTTGGGAGGCCAAGGCAGGCAGATCACCTGAGGTCAGGAGTTGGAGACCAGTCTGGCAAACATGGTGAAACCCCATCTCTACTAAAAATATAAAAATTAGCTGGGAATGGTGGTGGGTGCCTGTAATCCCAACTACTCAGGAGGCTGAGGCAGGAGAATTGCTTGAATCCAGGAGACTGAAGTTGCAATGAGCCAACAGGGTGACACTGCCCTCCAGCCAGGGTGACAGAGTGAGACTCCGTCTAAAAAAAAAAAAAATTTGCTGTGTGTGGTGTCTCACACCGATAGTCCAGCTACTCAGGAGGCTAAGGTCAGAGGATCACCTGAGCCTGGGGAGGTTGAGGCTGCAGTGAGCAGTGATCGTGCCACTGTACTCCAGCCTGGGCAACAGAGCAAGACCCTGTCTCAAATCAACAACAAAATTTTTAGAAGATGAGTCAGGCGCGGTGGCTAACGCCTGTAATCCTAACACTTTTGGAGACTGAGGCATGTGGGTCACTTGAGGCCAGGAGTTTGAGACCAGCCTGGCCAATATGGCAAAATCGTGTCTCCACTACAAATAGGAAAATTAACCAGATGTGGTGGCACATACCTGTAATCCCCGCTACTTGGTTGAGGCTGAGGCATGAGAATCACTTGAGCCCAGGAGGCAGAGGCTGCAGTGAGCCAAGACTGCGCCACTGCACTCTAGCCTGGGTGACAGAGTGAGACCCTGTCTCAAAAGAAAAAGAAAAAGAGTCCTGAATGAAAATGTTTGAACAGCGTAAAGCTAATGATCTTTAACCATCTGGGCAGGAGAGGAAGACAAAGTAAATATGTTTGTCTTGGGCTTAAAAATTGAAATGCCCTATCTCAATGGATTGGGAGGAAAAAGAGAAGGTCGCCGTGATTCTTCCCCATTCATTAAAAATCATCAGAAGTAAAAATGTGAGGAATAGAACATTAAACATCTCCTAAAAGTCTTTTAAGGAAACAAGGAAAACTGAAATAATTTCCTATCAACATTAAATTTATTGTTGCCTTCAAGTTTTCTGAGCCAGAAGATGACATCCACTTTATATTAAACTGCCCTGCTATGAACTAAATTGTGTCCCCTCAAAATCCATGTGTTAAGGCCCTCACCGCCAGTGTGATCCCACTGGAGATGGGGATTTGGAGACATAATCAGGTTTACATGGGGCAAGGAGTGTAGGTCCTCATGATGGGAGAGATGCCCTTACAAGAAACAACAGAGATTTTCCTTTTTCTCCCTCTCAACCATGTGAGAACATAGAAAGTGTCCATTTGTAAGTCAGTAAAAGGGCCCTCACCAGGAACTGAATCTGTCAACACCTTGATATTGGACTTCTCAGCGTCCAGAACTGTGAGAAAT
The DNA here is from genome assembly GCF_002776525.5 of Piliocolobus tephrosceles. NCBI lineage: Eukaryota > Metazoa > Chordata > Mammalia > Primates > Cercopithecidae > Piliocolobus > Piliocolobus tephrosceles. Next base: position 1,740,615 of record NW_022300975.1, read on the forward strand.
AAATGTCTGTTGTTTACACCACTCAGTCTATGACATTTTGTTATAGCAGCCCAAACTCAGACAAGCCCTCTGCTTCTCTCTCTTACGCGCGCGCACACACACACACACACACACACACACACACACGCACAGTCTCATACATACAGATGTCAAATTTTCCAAGAATTGTTTAGCTGGAGCAGTTGGGCGTATGACACTCTATAAGGTTACACAGGCTGGTGAAGTTTTTCCTTGGATGATCTGTGGAATAGTATGAATACCATCAGCAACAGCCCAGTAGGAACATAATAACAAGCTGACGTCTAGAAATGATGCTGAGAAAAACAAAAACTTGAAGTATGTAACTGGCTTATACAGGAGCCAACAAAAGCAGCTTCTGGAAGCTATCCTTGGCAAGAGGAGCTACTCTTGCCCTGACATTTGCCCTGGGGAACCAGCAGAAAGAAAAAAGAAAAGATTATCTATAAAAAATATAGATTACTACTCCAAAAAGAAAAATTAAAAGCCAAAACAGGAACTAACTGTAACTCTTTAAGGAAGAAGAAAAATTCATATTATCTTCCTCCGCTACCAGGGCCACACTGAGAATTAAAGGTGCCCCCCAAAAAATTGTATTGGTTAGCATTCTAGGGAAGGGGTGGCTGAGAAACCAAGCAGGGCCACTAGAAACTATGAGCACAGAGCTTGTGGAGGCCTGAAAGACGGTGCCAGGGCTGCCGCTGTCTCTCAGGCACCTATTTCTGCTCTTCCCTTAACAAAGTAACAAAGACAGAGGGAAGCCCAAACGCTTCATTTCTGGGAAAAGAAGGAGGAAAGGATCTAACAATATTCTCTCCCCTTTTTAAAACTTCTGCTAAGAATGTGCAGAAACAGGCCAGGTGTGGTGGCTCATGCCCGTAATCCTAGCACTTTGGAAGGCCAAAGCAGGTGGATTGCCTGAGCTCCGGAGTTCGAGACCAGTCTGGGCAACATGGCAAAACCCCGTCTCTACTAAAATACAAAAAATTAGCTGGGTGTGGTAGTGCATGCCTGTAATCCCAGCTACTAGGGAGGCTGAGACAGGAGAATCACTTGAACCTGGGAGGCAGAGGTTGCAGTGAGCCGAGATCACACCACTGCACTCCAGCCTGGGCAACAGAGTAGAGACTCCATCTCAAAAAAAAAAAAAAAAAAAAAAAGAATGTACAGAAACATCAGCTCCAGTTTCTCTAGTTCAGCCTATAGTAGGATTGTCTGCTAAAGTAGGTAATGTATTGGGTTCAATAGTGCCCACCCAGTCTGGCACAGTGGCATGTGCCTGTAGCCCCACCTATCAGGAGGAGGCTTAGACAGGAGGATGGCTTGAGCCTAGAGTTCAAGGCTGCAGTGCACCATGGTCATACCACTGTAATCCAGACTGGGCAACATAGTAAGACCCCATCTCTAAAATAATAATGACAATAATAGTGTCTCCCCAAAATTCATGTCCAGCATGAATCTCAGAATGTGACCTTGTTTGGAAGTAGGATTTTTGCAGATGTAATTGGTTAAGATGACATCATGCTGGAGTAGGGTAGTCCATAAGCCAATGACTGGTGTCCTTTTAAGAAGGCCCTGTAAAGACACAGAAACACACAGACACACGGGGAGCATGCTTTGTGAAGACAATGGCAGAGATAGGAGTGATGCATCTATAAGCCAAGAACTCCAAGAATTGCCTGCAACCACCAGAAGCTAGAAAAGAGGCATGGAACAGATCCTTTTCAAAGCCCTCAGGAGGAACCACCCCTGCCAACATCTTGACTTCAGACTTCTAACCTCCAAAACTGTGAGAGAATAATTTTCTGTTGCTTTAAGCCGCTGAGCTTGTGGTAATTTCTTACGGCAGTCCAAAGAAAGTAATGCAAGCCTGGCATGGTGGCTCATGCCTGTAATCCCAGCACTTTGGGAGGCCCAGGAAGGCGGATCACCTGAGGTCAGAAGTAGGAGACCAGTCTGACCAACATGGCGAAACCCCATCTCTACTAAAAATACAAAGGTAGCCGGACGTGGTGGCGCATGCCTGTATTTCCAGCTGCTCGGGAGGCTGAGGCAGGAGAATCGCTTGAACAAGGGAGGCGGAGGTTGCGGTAAGCTGAGATCGCGCCATTGCACTCCAGCCTAGGCAACAAGAGTGAAACTCGGTCTCAAAAAAAGTTACATCAACAATCCCATATTTGGCCGGGGCAGCAGCTCACACCTATAATCCCAGCACTTTGGCAGGCCAAGGTGGGCAGATCACTTGAAGTCAGGAGTTTCAGACCAGCCTGGCCAATATGGTGAAACCCCGTCTCTACTAAAAACACAAAAATAACCAGGTGTGTTGGCAAGCACCTGTAATCCCAGCTACTCAGGAGGTTGAAGCAGGAGAATCACTTGAGCGTGGGAGGTAGAGGTTGCAATGAGCCAAGATCATGCCATTGCACTCCAGCCTGGGCAACAGAGCAAGACTCTGTTTCCAAAAACAAAAACAAAAAATCCCATATTTACTATAAATTGCAAAGTAAATCTTTGCCAGTGCTTTTACTTCTTTCCAGGCTTTCTGGGCCACTGAAATTCTCTTTGCTATGTGCTTTTTAAGTTTCCTGATAATAGGGTTTTATTTTTTAGCAGTCCCTATCCCGACACACACTTAGTTTTCCCAGTGAAAAACTAAATCTAATGTCTCTGTTTTGATCAATCCAGCTTCGATTATTAATACCTTATAACTAAATGATCTGACAAAGACAGCAGGAGAGAAAAAGGTGTCAACGCATTTTCTAGGGACACTCAATTGATCCCTGAGTTATTTTGTGTTTAAAATGGTGTCAATGAAGTTATCTTTGACCAAGATTTTCCTCCTCATTTCTCAGGAGGGGTCAAACATAAAATCTGGTCTAGAAAATCAATATGGAGGAGAAAGCAGAACCATTAAAATTCACTTAACAGAGTCAAGAGTACACAGGAGTCGTTCAGCCAAAATATGTGTGAATCTAGTCTCTGCTCTCCAGGAGTTAATCGTGGCCTGTGCTTCAAATCTAGTTTTTACAGCAAAATTCCCTGGGGTCCTTTTAAAAAATATGGATTTCTAAGTTTTACTCTTAAAGGTTTTTGTTCATGAGGTTTTTCTGTAGACGCCAGGAATCTGAATTTTGTTTTCAGAGTATGCCATGACACGATATTCATGACACATGGAAAAATTTAAAAAGCAGGTAGGGGAAAAATATGTATATTGTGGGCCAGGCCGGGTGACTCACACCTGTAATCCCAGCACTTTGGGAGGCAAAGGTGGGCGGATCACGAAGTCAGGAGATCAAGACCATCCTGGCCAGCACGGTGAAACCCTGTCTCTACTAAAAATATAAAAAAATAGCTGGGTGTGGTGGCACGTGCCTATAATCCCAGCTATTTGGGAGACTGAGGCAGGAGAATCGCTTGAACCTGGGAGGCAGAGATTGCAGTGAGCCAAGATCACACCACTGCACTCCAGCCTGGGTGACAGGGCGAGACTCCATCTCCAAAAATATATATATATATACACATATATATATATATATGCAAGAATATTTAAAGTAACTTTATAATAGTCCATACCAGAAGTTAATCCAATGTACATCTATATTTGGGTAGAAAAATAAATATTAGTTACTTTGGATGATAGTATTTACTGAAAACACACCTCATATTACCTTCTGGGCTGCTGCATATATTCAGATAATTTTAACCGAATTGTGGTTAAAAGGTGTTTTCACATGTAAACGTTCATGGAGCACTTGAGGTTGATACACTTTATTGTGTATATTATATGACAATAAAAAATTTTAAAATGAACCAAAAAATATGATCGTGTGTGTGTGTGTGTAAGCCTTCTTCTGGACTTTTTCGTGTTCCTTAGTAAAACAGGAGCCTGCCAGCTTGTGGCCAAGAGAGCAGTAGCGAGAGGATTCTCCTTGACCACATCCAGTTCTTACCTCTAGGTGGAATTAGAGGACCAGCTACAACCCAAACCCTCCCTGGGCACGTCCAGAGTCTACATCAACCTTTCCTTCCTACCTAGCCTCACCCTCCTGCCACTGGTGATCAAGAGAAGAAAAGCAGAAAGAGTGGGAAGCAGTCACTACTTCCAGCACTGGCCCAAATACAAATGTTTACCCAGAAAATAAAAGTTTTAAAGGATCCCATAGAGTCACTGCTTATATTAATTATGTTATACAATAGAGTAATTTCAACCACCTCTCATCTGTCTCTACTCTAGGCCTGATAATACCCCTCTCGGGGAATGTCTGACCTAAAAGTGTAGAGTGGAGGCAAAAAGTAAGGAAGACGCACCCCTTTAATGCTTCCATTATATGTTCCCTATCCTCAATCGATTAAAGATCACATTCCCTTATTAGTGGAACAGGAAGGTTCCACACATAGCACAGTCTTCCCAATTCTTGTTTCTGCTTTCTCCCAGTCTTTTGTAATTTTTTTTGAAATAGGTTCTCACTGTGTTGCCCAGGCTGGAGTGCAGTGGCATGATCTCAGCTCACTGTAACCTCCACCTCCCGGGCTCAAGCCATCCTCCAGCCTTAGCCTCCCAAGTATCTGGGACCACAGGCACACCAACATGCCCAGCTAATTTTTGTATTTTTGGTAGAGACGGGGTTTCCCCATGTTGCTCAGGCTTGTCTTGAACTCCTGAGTTCAAATGATTCACCGCACCCAGTCATCTTTTGCAGTTTTTAACAGATGTATTCTTTTTTCTGTTTCGCAGCTTGTCTTCTTTTTTTTTTAAAAAAAAATAATAAACTAATTCTAGCCAGGCGAGGTAGCTCACCCCTGTAATCCCATCACTTTGGAAGGCCAAAGCAGGAGGATCACTTGAGTCCAGGAGTTCAAGGCCAGACTAGGCAACACACTGAGACAGTCTCTACAAAAAAATTTAAAAATTAAAAACATTAGCCAGGTATGGTGGCACACTCCTGTAATCCCAGCTACTCAGGAGGCTGAGGTGAGAGGATCATTTAAGCCTGGGAAGTCAAGGCTGCAGTGAACTGTGAGTACACCACTACACTCCAGTGTGGATGACCCTGTCTCCATAAAATAAATAAATAAAACTAATTTTAATTGCACTTTATATGACAAGTATTGTATCTTTAAGCCTACTAAATTTCTGATTTAAAAAAATTATTAAACAGTACTAAAAGCATAGTCATATTTGTTAAATTTCATATTGATAAGAACTGGTTTTGAATTCATATAAACATCTGCAATTGGCCAGTGTAAACAAAGACGATAGACGATGGTAATGGACCTTAATTAAACAGCCATCACTGCAATCCCATAATATTCCTTCCACTTTACCTACTCTGCGACTTTCAAACCAGGACAACAGATCATTGTGCTTCAATGGAGGCAGGTTTCTTTTTTTTTTTTTTTTTTTGAGTCAGTGTCTGGCTCTGTCACCCAGGCTGTAGTGTAGTAGTGCAACTCTGCTCTCTGCAGCCTCCGCCTCCTGGGTTTAAGTGATTCTCCTGGCTTAGCCTCCTGAGTAGCTGGGATTACAAGAGCCCGCTACCACGCTCAGCTAATTTTTGTATTTTTAATGGAAACGGAGTTTCGCCACGTTGGCCAGGCTGGTCTCGAACTCCTGACCTCAAGTAATCCTCCAACCTCAGCCTTCCAAAGTGCTGGGATTACAGGCGTGAGCCACCACACCCAGCCCAATGTAGGCAGGTTTCTTATTTGAAATGGTCCATGTGGTCTAACATATTGTGGGTGCTTCTTCCTTCCTAACCCATATGGGTTTCCATTGATACTTGTTCCTATAAGCTGCAATATTTGTTCCAAGAGACCTGATAGTGGCACTACACTAATTTCCAAATGCCTAGGATCCTCAGGATGATGCTTTAGTACCAGAGCAATTGCAAATTCATAATTAACCACAGAGGAATGCCAGTAATGCTATTTGTAATTTTTCTCTTCTTGTGCCCAACCAGGAATGTGTCCATGTTTCATCATGGACCAGATTCCTATTTAATTTTTCTGTTTCCTTTGCTGCTATCCAGCACTCTGGAGTAGCTTGGAAGTACTCCTCAACATTCCAGGAAAATTCTTTGAAGTTTTCTTTTGAATGTAGAAAATTTTAAAATCTTTTAACAGGTTGTTTGTTAGGTTTTCTATCTAATCAAGCCCAAAGGTATCTCTGTAAGTAGCAACGTAACAACATGTTCCGTCCACTTTTTCTGTTGGAATTGCACTGTGGATACCTCCATCTAATGCCTCATGACTTACAGTTTTCGTTGCCAAAACGTTAAATGACTGATGTTGCCTTTCGGTGAGGGTTCCATTTTCACCTCCCTAGAAGCACACGGCATTTTCCGCTCCTCGAAGCTGAGGCGCCTAGTGGTGAGCCCAGCAGGCGGTGCAAGAGTAGAGCGCATTTCTGAGCAGCGCCAAGCACAGGCGGGAAGAAAGCCCTGCGCAAGTAAGCCCGGGGCTCAGGCTGCTCACACCACTTACCCAGCGAAAGCTGCAGCCCGCGCCCCCAAAACCTTACTTCCATTTTTTTTTTCTTTCTAGACTTCTTCCTTCAGGATTATGATGAAAAGGGAGAGGAATATGGGAATACAGGCCGGGCGCAGTTGTTCACGCCTGTAATCCCAACACTTTCGGAGGCCAAAGCGGCCAGATCACTTGAGGTCAGGAGTTTGAGACCAGCCTGGCCAATATGGCAAAACCCCGTTGGGCATGGTGGCACACGACTGTAATCCCAGCACTTTGGGAGATCGAGGCGGGCGGATCACTTGAGGCCAGGAGTTTGAGATCAGGCTGGCCGACATGGTGAAACCCCGTCTCCAAAAATTAGCCAGGTGTGGTGGCATGTGCCTGTAGTCCGAGTTACTCAGGTGGCTGAAGCAGGAGAATCGCCTGAACCTAGGAGGCGGAGCTTGCAGTGAGCTGAGATCGCGCCACTGCACTCCAGCCAGGGCGACAGAGTAAGACTCCATCTCAAAAAGAAAAAGAAAAAGAAAAAAAAGAATATGGGAATGGTAGAAATACCAGAATAGCTCCTGAAAATTTTCAAACTATTGTCCCAGTAACAACTTTAAAGCGGTAAATTGTTGAATAATTAAGGTTTATAGCTCTGCCATTCTTAGACAGCATAATTAAATAATTTGGTCATTTGCAAGAAAAATGATGGCAATAAATCCTTGGAAATGAAGATTGGAAATGGGGCTTAGAAACAAGGCCACCCATTCTGCTTTGTTTCCTCATGTAATGTCCGCGTCGTAACTTGGCAAGGAGAGTCTGGAAATAATTTTTATTTTCTAACGGGAATATGGTCTTTAGGTTTTCCAAGACCGTGCATCTATCTATCTATTTATTTATTTTCGAGATGGAGTTTCACTCCTGTTGCCCAGGCTGGAGTGCAATGGCGAGATCTCGGTTCACTGCAACCTCCACCTCCCGGGTTCAAGCGATTCTCCTGCCTCAGCCTCCAGAGTACCTGGGATTACAGGCGTGCCACCACGCCTGGCTAATTTTTTGTATTTTTAGTAGAAACCGTGTTTCACCATGTTAACCACACTGGTCTCGAATTCCTGACCTCACGTGATCCGCCCGCCTCGGCCTCCCAAAGTGTGGGGATTACAGGCCTGAGCCACTGCACCCAGTTGACAGTGCATCTAAGAACAAGCTCTGGAAGTAGAAGTGGGTTGAGTCCAGAGTAGAGGAACGTTCACCACCCTCCTCTTTCTTGACAATTGCCTCTTTTCCTTAGCTTCTATGAACACCAAACTTTAGGCATTCTACTTACTTCTCCGTTAACTTCCTCTCTCCTCAGATTTGCTCCCCACAGTCATTTCCTCAAGAACACCACTTTACTTCCACCAGCTATGGTCCTCAGTTCCAGCTTTCCTTTTTTATGTTAAAAAAAAGGCCTTTAGGCCCGGGGCGGTGGCGCATGCCTGTGATCCCAGCACTTTTGGAGGCCGAGGCGAATTGATCACCTGAGGTCAGGAGTTCGAGACCAGCCTGACTAACATGGTGAAACCCAGTCTCTATTAAATACAAAACATTAGTCAGGCGTGCTGGTGGGCGCCTGTAGTCCCAGCTACTGTTGAGGCTGAGGCAGGAGAATCGCTTGAATCCATGGAGGTAGAGATTGCAGTGAGCCGAGATTGCACCATTGCACTCCAGCCTTGGTAACAAGAGTGAAACTCCATAAAAAAAAAAAAGGGCCGGGCGCGGTGGCTCAAGCCTGTAATCCCAGCACTTTGGGAGGCTGAGACGGGCGGATCACGAGGTCAGGAGATCGAGACCATCCTGGCTAACACGGTGAAACCCCGTCTCTACTAAAAAATACAAAAAAACTAGCCGGGTGACGTGGCAGGCGCCTGTAGTCCCAGCTACTTGGGAGGCTGAGGCAGGAGAATGGCGTAAACCCGGGAGGCAGAGCTTGCAGTGAGCTGAGATCCGGCCACTGCACTCCAGCCTGGGCGACAGAGCGAGACTTCGTCTCAAAAAAAAAAAAAAAAAAAAAAAAAAAGCATTAGTAGAGATAACTTATTTTATTGTCTTGTCTAGGTCTTTCCTACCAGTACAGTGGACAGATTATGTAGTAAAGATGAACCAAACCCTAACTGTTTACTAGCTGGATAGCTGTAGGGAAGCTGTTTAACTTCTCTAAACCTCAGTTAACGCATCTTTTTAAAAATTAAGATTAAGATTTATATTGATTTAGGCCGGATGTGGTGGCTCACGCCTGTAATCCCAGCACTTTAGGAGGCCACGGCGGGTGGATCACGAGGTCAGGAGATCAAGACCATCCTGGCTAACACGGTGAAACCCCGTCTCTACTAAAAATACAAAAACTTAGCCGGGTGTGGTGGCAGGTGCCTGTAGTCCCAGCTACTCGGGAGGCTGAGGCAGGAGAATGGCCTGAACCTGGGAGACGGAGCTTGCAGTCAGCTGAGATCGCGCCACTGCACTCCAGCCTGAGCGACAGGCTGAGTCTCAAAAAAAAAAAAAAAAGATTTGTATTGATTTAAACTTAAATTTAGATTTAAGATTAGGATTACTAAAAGACTTTATGTCATTGAACTTTTGTAACCACCCGCTGAAATATATATGATTATTAATTCCATTTTACAAGTAAGGAAACAGGTGAGACGATAAGTGATCTGTCCAAAAGTCACTCAGCTGCCAAGTGGCAGAGCTGAGATTTGAACTGGCATATGGATCCTGAGTATAAACTTTTTATCACTCTGCTCTATTGTCTCACATACTTGTTGACTTAATATTAACTATTACTGCTTGGGAATTTAGGGTAGTGAACAGATTATAACTAAAATCATAATCTAAAAATGAACCTGGGCTGCACACAGTGCCTCATGCCTGTAATCCCAGCATTTTGGGAGGCCGAGGCAGGCACATCACTTGAGGCCAGGAGTTCGAGACCAGCCTGGCCAACAAGGCGAAACCCCATTTGTATTACAAATACAAAAATCAGCCAAACATGGTGGTGTGCACCTATAATCCCAGCTACTCAGGAGACTGAGGCACGAGAATCGCTTGAACCAGGGAGGTAGAGATTGCAGTGAGCTAGGATCACCACTGCACTCCAGCCTGGGTGACAAAGCAAGACCTTGTCAAAAAAAAAAAGTAAGGGCTATCCCAAATCCCCTAAAGCTTCCTTAGAAAGAAAGAAAGAAAGAAAGAAAGAAAGAAAGAAAGAAAGAAAGAAAGAAA